>NC_068373.1:28809231-29086731 GCF_023724105.1 Carassius gibelio
AACTGCAGAATGCCTCATGACTGTACTGTAGCATCTGACAAGGGGCACTTCCTGTTTTGATTGTGTTTACAGGAGATCGCCGTGGCAACACTTCAAATATTCAAACACTCATCACCAAAATTCCAAATTGAATTTGCAGCAACGTTCTGACCTCAGAGGAGCTGGAAATCACACACGCGCGTCACTTTGACCAGAGATGCACCGCGTGGGATGGACAGGTGCCACGAAGCACTTATAGTGACACACAGCACTGCAGAGAAAGACGACTTATAATCAGCATGAAGTCCAGTATGTTTTGCAGCTTTATTCCGATACCTCTCCATTTATGGTCTGATTGACATGTAAAAATCAAACAGAGCTATAAAAGAGAAATATATCTTTCCGATTGTAGAAAATTTGATGCAGAGAAATTAAGAAGCGCTCACTGAAGCACTGTTAACATGACATATCAGCTGGTGCGCTGATATAAACCATTGACTCTCAGATAAAGACAACCAGTTAATTTGGAAAAAGTGCAGTTTGCATCAGACACTCAATGGCGTTCTTGGTCGTGCTTTTGTACACCTGTGCATTGCTGTAAGTGTTAGCACAAGGACAAGCATCCACTGAAAAGCTGCTTCTGAGTTTGTTTTAAGATCTTAAAGCTGCCCCGTCTCTCTCTTTCTCTCTCTGTCCGTTTCCATTAGCTGCACTGAAAGGCTGTGGTCAGGATGAAAGGCTTGTCATTTGGCTGTGATGTCTTTCTCCTGCATGAATAAGCATATCCAAGAATCTCCAGACCCCCAGGGGCCTCATGGACACTGTCCCCTGCTCCGGGCCTCCTCTCTCAGGACACTGCTCTCCTGCCTTTCTACTGCTGTAGATGTTACCAAACAAAAGACAGAGCAGCAGCTTTCCTACTACACATTCCAATTAGATCCAAGTGGGTTTTGCTCAGACCCTTTGATGAAATGTATTTTGTTCTCCAAAAAAAAAAAAAAAAAAAAAAAATTAACGGGAATCGATGTAAAAAAGAAGTGATAAAAAAAAGACTGAGATACTGGGAGTCGAGAATCGATTCTATTAAAAGGCTACAAAAAGCCTCTTTCAGTTCAACAGAGCAAATCATTTATTAACTTATCAGTCGCTCCCTAGTGATGTGAAGACACTTTTATTATATAGCTCTTTATAGAATAGATTGCTTTAAAGTAAGCAGCTTTACAGCATTAAACATGAAAACACTGTCAGTGTCGCTTTGAAATAGAATTACTACCCCATATAGCTTTCCAGTGTTTTTATTTGCTTTTGACCTTGACCGCCCGAACAGAAGAAATTAAATGTAAAGGATTTCCACATATTTCCAAAAATAATATATTTAGAGGAGTTTGAAAATCAAGAATTGATTCCAAAATTGGGAACTGACTTCGTCAAAGGGAATCGACTTCCCATTAATAGCCTTTTTCAGTTCAATAGAGCTAAATCACTAAATCGCCCCTTGGTCACTCGCAAATAGTGAAATGAAGTCACAATAATTCCATAGCACTTTATAGCACTATATTTTAGAATGATTTGAACCAATAAATAAAATAAAAAACAGTGTCAGTCTCACTTTCAATTAGAATTGCAACTCGAATTTCTAGTGTAAAGCAGCTCTCCAGTGTGTTGATGTTACTTGCATCTGACTTCAACAGACTGAACCAAAGAAATTAACCCTAGAAGATCACATTAGGCTGGGAATCGATTCCAAAAAGAGTCATTTAAGAGGTGTTGGAATTCAAATTTTTGGAATTGATTCTGTCAAAGGCAACTGACTCCTCTTTAAAAGCAATTTTTAAGGCACTTTTGTTTTATAGCACTTTATACAAAAGAGTGCTTTTAAGGCAAGCAGCTTGAAACAGTGCTCATGTTGTTAATTGTGTCTGACTTCAACAGACTGAACAGAAAAAAATTAATGAACAGGAGAAGATTAGCATTGGGTTGGGAGTCTATTCCAAAAAGAATCGATTCAGAAGCGTTGGTAATTGACAATTGATAACAAATTTCTGACACCTCTTTAATAGACCTTATCAATGCAATGGAGCTAATTTGGTCACTAACAGTGATGTGTCTGATTCATTTCCACAAACTGGTTCATTTGGACTGTTCTTTTCAATGAATATGTTAAACAAACAAACATTGAAGCTGTTCTCTTAATGTTACATAATGCCATCACTAGAGCATATTTCTTCGATTCAGTGTTATATTAATGGCATGCTGAAGCATCCAAATGAAGCCATATGTGTGAATGCATATTGCTGATTAAGACTAATACCTTTCATTCAGTTAATGAGGTTTGTTGCTATGGCTTCATTCCGTTATCCTTGCATACTTTCCAAAACGTATTTAGTTTTTGGTCTGATTTTTGTTCTTAATGGTGCTACATCAATTCATTCTTTGAGTATAATGGTGCCTGAAGCTTATGCAGAGAAGTGGTTATTGAGATGGAGAGATGGAAAGAATGCAGGTGCATATGGAAAGAATGCATATGAGTCCTCCTGTGTGTCTGTGTGTCTGTGTGTGTACCAGGAAGATAGGTTCTCAGTAAGAGTGCACCACATCTCTGTTTATAATAAACTAGAGACCCGCTGTCCTGCCAGGGGTATCATTTACTGAACCACCCTTGACTCCTCACTTACATCCCAGAGACACATTTTCAGAAGATGAAGTCTCCATGTGTTTTTCCTATTTAATATCATTGCTGTCTAGGAGAAACAAGATTTACAACAGAAACTGTTCATGATTTTCTTGCCTACACTCTTAAGAATAAAGGTTCTTTATGGGCATTGATGGTTCAAGAACCTTGAACGTCCTTGGAACCTTTCCATTCCATTCTAACAAAAGGTTCTTTAGATTATTAAAAGATTCTCTACACTAAGGAAAGTTATGACGCCTAGTGTTTTAAAATCCGATTTATAAAGTCATGTAACATATTCCACCCTTAAGTTACTTTGTCTCAGATTCCATTTGGAATTAAAGGGAACATTTAAAACAGAACCAAATGAGTCAGCAGTTGTAGAGTTTACATCTGAGCAGCTTGGATCATTTGATGAGATCATACTGAGATCTTTAGGTTTTGATTCCAGGCCTTCTGAAACTCTAGAGGAGACACAAATGGGATTACTAGGGTACTTTCATCATCTAGACTTCAGTAAAAAGTCTCTGATTTATACCCATTCGGTCTCATTCTGTCTAGGAGAAACGGATCTTTCTTTCCTAGACTGATTTTTCTTTGATTCTCACTCAAAGAGAGGTAAAAAGGTCTCACTTGTGGCTTGAGTCATGTCTGATGTCTGGCTCTAATGTCAACATCTCATGATGATACTGGCTGCAGTGTTTGAGTTGAACTGATTCAGTGTTTCACACAATCGTTTAAACACTTGTTTGTCTGTCGGCCTGTTCTTGACAGTCTGTCAAGAATTTCTTTCGAGCAGCAATCTCTCTCTCTCTCTCAATCTCTCTCGCTCTCAGCATGGGGCGACACATTGTTCTACTTCATCAGATGGCAGACAGAGAAGTTTAAAAGACTTTGGCCCACTCGAAACCAGCTGGAGCCGTGAATGGAGCTGTGGAGTTGAGATCAAGGGATGTGTTTTTGGCTTCAGGGGAGCCCAGAACGAGCCTGTCTGATCTTGTCTGGAGCGCTGCCTGGCATGGAATGGAAAATACCCACCTCCTGCATGAAAATCAAGGAGAGGGAGAGGTGAAAAACGGTGTGTGGATCAGATGGATGGTCTGACATATGTGTGAGAGCCTGTGTGTGTGTGTGTGTGTGTGTGTGTGTGTGTGTGTGTGTCTCAGTGAGCGAGCGAGAGAGGAGGATAGGAGACTGGCTCCAGGAGAGGAAAGGCCCTCCTGTGGTGTCGCCGTGTTTAATCACATTATGAACTCTCAGAAAACCTGGAGCCTGAGACCCACTGCAGTCCACTGAGCTGATGGTGAACACTGTCAGGAATGTGTCCTGGTCAGATTTAAGCACAGAATCAGAAGAAAGAATAAGATATCATGTTTGGCCTGAAAGACAATTAAGCTTGTTCACAATGGCACAATGTTTCTACTTAATATGCTTACATGTTATGTTTGTGTGTGTGTGTGTGTGTGTGTGTGTGTGTGTATAAAAGTCAATATTTTTTATTTACAGGTTCTAAAGTAATTAAATTTTGCATTAATCTCAATTTTGGTCCAACATGTGCTGGATTAGATGTGACGTTGCACATTAGTTATGACAAACTAAATAATGCATATGTTATCATATATATAATAAAAATGCATATTATTAATATAATTTATTTAATAATGATTTTCTGTCTACTTGAAATCAATATTGTATGTGTGGATTGAATCATCAATTTACATTAAGGCCACTGCATGATATTAACAAGAGGCTGATTAAATAATATTTATGTTTGTTTTACAAATCAATGTGGTTTCTGGTTAAAAAGCAGCATGTTTAAGGGATGGTGAAGAGCACTTTCTTTATGGAAATATGTGGAATGGGGCTTGACTGAACATTTTTCTTAGAAAAGGAGTAACCTTTTGCAAAAGGATGCCTCTTGCACCTGTGCATCAAACTAACCCCAAGTGAACTCAACACAGATTTACCGCACTTCTCTCCTCTCATCTCCACCCCTCCGGTCTCTCGCTCTAAGCGCTCTTGTTCCAGTTCTGCCGATCCACTCCTGGTTTTCATTCTCGCATGTTCCCTGTGTGTGTAAAAGTAGGTCAGTGTTTGCTTTGTATTATTCAGCAACTGGGCTGATTGGAGATTGGGAGAGAGGGAGGGAAGGAGAGTAGAGGTCTTTAATGCAATCTCAAGGATGCATGCTCATCCAAGCCTTGTTGCATTCATGTTTGTGTGTGTGTTTCGCAGTCTCATGCCAGCCAGTGTCTCGATGGCTCATTAGCAGGAGTTGCTGCTCTGTGGACTGAAGGTTGTCAGCTAAAAGCAGACCTGCATTCCACAGACAGAGTGCCATTCCCAGCAGGCCGCTACTGTTCCCAAACCTCATCTCTTCCCCTCCCGATGGCTCCGTTCCCTCTGATAATGACCCAATGTACTTTCCTCTCTGGCTGTTTGCTGCATTCCTCAGCCGGAGGAAGTCCATGCAGGAAAAGAGCTCCGGGAGGCCAAAGAAAGAGTTTGTGATTGTGTTGGAAAAAAAACAAAAAACATATGTCATTACAAATACATCAGTAAAAAGCATGCAACATGTGCACTTCATGCAATACAAAGAACAGATGTTCTAATAGTGTTAGTAGTGCATGTTTTTGGGTGGTCGCTAGTGTGGTGCTATGCACTTGCTAGTAGCTAGCTGTTAACATGCTAGGTGGTTGCAAGGGAGTCCAGGATGCATTCCAGCAGAGTTTTGCATGAGTACTTGAGCATTGCTAAGGTGTTTTACCTTGGACATTGCTATGTGGTTGCTAAGGTGTTTAAGTAGCCATTAGCATGTTACTATATAGTTGCTCGTGTAATTAGTGTTGATACCAGGGAGTACTGGCTATTTCTAGCATGTTGCAATGCAGTTACTAGGACAATTTGGGTGATAACTTGGGCATAGTTGAGTGGTTGCAAGGGCGTTTTGCAAGATTAAGGCGTTTTGGGTGGTTTTTACCCTGTTTCTGTACAGTTGCTGGAGTGTTCTGAGTTACAGTACAGTGCAATTGAATTTTTAGGATGTCAATTGGTTGCATGGTTTTTGAGGCAATTCCAGGTGGTTGCTACTGGGTTGTGACTGGTTTCTAGGGGACTGCTACAGTTTTCTAGGTCGTTGTTTAGGAGTGTTGGGTGGTTTTTAACTTGTAAACATTTGCTAGGGTGTCCTGAGTGTAATTGAGTTGTTAAGGCGTTCTGCATGGTTACTGACGCAATTTAGGCAATTGCTATTGTTTTTTTAGTTGCTAGTGCATTGCACTGTGGTTACTATTGGCCAAAATATAAAAGGTAACAGTTATAAAAAGTAAGAGCATTTTTCTTTTCTCATATCAAACACCGCTAAGGTGCATTTTTGTGCAGTGTGCTAATTTATCCAATGCAACTAATATTTAAAGAATGTGAGACATATTGTGTGTTATTTATACGACTACACTTCTCTGCTTTGATGTGTTTTGCTTTCTGCTTCCTTGGCTACACTTCTACGAAAGTGAGAAAACAGAGGTCACATGTTAACCACACTGTGTGTCTGTGAATAAAGCACAGCGGGGTCACATATAGTTTGAAGAGTTTCACTTCCTGTGGCTCTGAACCAAAAGTCTCTGGGATATATATTTTGTTTAGTTCTCTTTGCTGATGCGATGGTTTCTGCGCGTGTTTGCGCCGTGTGGTTGCATGTTTGTGTTGTACGTTCTCTGAGGCCTTTGGAAACAAACCTGGTATGCATGTAAAGCATTTGTTGCAGTTTCTACTAACCTGTGCTAGCGATTGCATAACCTCAGACCTCGGATGCCCCTGTAATAGTTTCCTCGTAATAAGGATACTGGCATCATGCCATCAGGAATAATCCAGTCCTGAGCGTAGCTGTGTAACTTACTTTTTAGAGCATGTGTCAGAGACACATAGGAAAGAACATCACAAATGAGATCTCCCTGATATACAGCATTGAGATTAACGTGAAAGACTTTCGCTCCTTTTGAACTTTTAAAGTGATAGTTCACCCAAATAAATGTAGATTCTGTCATCATTTACTCATCCTTCACTTGTTCCAAACCTGTATGAGTTTATTTCTTCTGTTGAGCATAAATGGAGATATTTTGAAGAATGTTGGTAACCAAACGGTTTGTGGTAGCCATTGGATTCTATAGTATTGGGTGGAAGTCAATGGCTACCGCCAAATGTTTGATATTGAAATGAATTGTTTCCGAAAACTCAATATCATAATCTGTTGATTTCAGTTCTAAATGCAAATTCACCCAAACAAATAGAAATAGCGCTGATGCGACTCGGTTTTTATTTTCATTTTTTTGTGGATAGTTTCATTGGCCGTCCATTATGATAAGGGCTCTTACCTCGCATAATTTAGCAGCTAAACTAATGGTAAGTAAACATGCTGGTTATGGAAGTCAAATTCCAATCATTTTCTGTCTAGACCTTTAACAATAACACAAATCTTTCATGGCGTACCGTGAGCTCTATATATCTGATAAGGTTGCATAATTATAATTTATTCCTGCGATCAAAGCTTCAGTGTCACATGATCCTTCAGAAATTACTCTAATATGAAACATTTCTGATTATTATCCATGTTGAAAACAATAGTGATCAGTTTAATCTGTCCTTGCTGGATTAAAGTATTAATTTAATAATAATAAAAAAGGCCAAATTTGTGAACAATACTGTGTTGTTTTTATATTTATCATCAATGAATCAGCATTGATCCACGATAGTTAATAGTTTATTCCTTGTTTTCTTATTTTCATAAACAATTTAGCCTTGAATCATATTTGTGTGGATGTGATTCATCTCAGAGCTAGTTTGTTTTGTTAATGGAGTATAACTGGTTATAGAAATGCTTTTTTATGGAGAAAATGGGTGGCAAGGCGACTGAAGAAGAAGGTGTTCTCCGTTGCAGTCTTTAGCTGTATAAGTTCTGCTTGCACTGACTGTCAAACTGTGTCCAAATGCATTACAGACCCGTCCATGGGTAAGAAGTCATTCTGTACTGATAAATCACCCTGGTCTCTGTGGTGTTCACTCAAATGTTTTGGTCACTATGACTGCTTTACCTGGCATTATGGGAAAGGAAAAATAAGGTCACTTCCTGCTTCCAGAAAATGGTTTTGGGCTGAAGAGTGCTGAAAACATTCTGGACATTTAAACCTTAGGCTATGTTTATACGACTATAAGTTTCGCACACAGACAACAACATTGTCAGAACAATCCCTGTTCATGCAGATCCACGAAAACAACTAAAAACGCTTCATTCTGCATGCCAGGCCAGTAGATGGCGATATCACTTAGTAAAGATATACTAGTTCTTCTAGTTGAAAGCCAGAAGCAACGCTTTGAAGTTAAAAATGTCTTGATGGATTTCATCTTACAAACACACAGTTTTTCTCTTTTCAAGACATTTACTGATGGACTGGAGATGTGTGGATTATTGTGATGGTTTTATAAGCTGTTTTGACTCTCATTCTGACGGCACCCATTCACTTTCAGCAAAAAAAATAAAAAATAAATTGAGCTGGACTATTCCTTTAAAAATGCACGCTATCAAGCAGTATTCAGAGGCTTGCTTAAAGAGTGTTTGAATTATTTCTAGTTACATGATGTGATGTTGTGACACCTACACTAAAAAAAGCCGTTTTCTGACATGTCATAGTTTCTGTTATAACGTGTTCAGTTAAATTGATATATTTGTCTGCGCTGGTTGAATGCAGGCTGTATGTGGGCGTATCAGTATTGCAAAGGTGACTCAAAAACAGAATAAATTGAAAAGCGTTTCATTGAAACCTGAGTTTGAAGAGTTTTTCACCCGGGTGAGTCAGACGCCCTTCAGATATTTTCTCCATCATATGTAAATCTATTACCATCTGATCAGGCTGTGAAATGATTTATGCAAAGTGGAAATATTCGGATGTACCTAAGCTGTACCCATGGCAACCCATCGCCAGCGCTTTAATGATACAAACAGCTCGACGCCTGCGAGAAAAATTATAGTGTGTGTGTGTGTGTGTGTGTGTGTGTGTGTAGATTAATTCACATACAGTATCGCCATTAGACAGGAATGACAATAAATGGAGAGCTATTGAAGACTTTTGCTGAAGTTGTCTGCCTCTCACGTGTGTCGTTTCATCTCAAACCAGAGTCTGCAAACCAGTCATAGCTCAGACCTTTCCTCTCAAACGTTATGAGCTGCTCTACTTTCATTTGATAACCATTCTGCTATATTTTGTTATAGACATGTGTATAAGTGTATAATGCGATTGCTAACACAAGCTGCTTTTTTAAAGACCGGTCAGAAATCACAAAATCAACTGCAAGTTTTTATGTGTTTTCTATTTTCAGCTTGCTTTAATATCATGCAGTTTAATAAAATGTATAAAAGTTGTTTTTTAAAAAATACTAATCAGAAATTACATTATTTGTCTGTGTGTGTGTGTTTAAATTTATTTTATATTGTATTTATGAAAAAGTGTCTATATCAGACAAAGTTTTCTAAATAAAAAAAAATATTTTTTTAAATATAATTTAGAGATCATGATGTTAATCGCAATAATGTTTTATTATTATTATTATTATTATTATTATATATTATATTTTTTTATATCAGATATAAATCCTTTAAATGTTATTTTTTTATTAAATTAATAATTTATTTTTGTAAAAGAAAATAATAATAACAGATAGACCTTTACATATTAGTTTTTCTTCTATTTATTTGTGAAATAGTGTTAATATCAGATACATAGTCCTTCAAATGCATAATTCATTCATTCATTCATTTTTTTTTACGGGTAAATATCAGATAAAAAAAAAAAAATATATATATATATATATATATTATTATTTTTTTTAACACAGTCATGAATCATGAGATGTGAGCAAGTGGTTAATGACCTAGTTAGCAAAAAACCAGGAACACACTTGCCCTAATCATTAAATGATAGTCATGAGAGTAAGCAGGTGGTGTATGAACATGATTTCCTGTTTTGTGAGGTCACTCTGATGACCTTTAATTCAACTCGTCTGATGGGACACAGGTAAACAAACACCTCGACCTTGTTCACCTTGACTGACCTCCTTTACATGCTGAGATTGAAATCAACATGTACAGGTGCTGGTTATATAATTAGAATATCATCAGAAAGTTGATTTATTTCACTAACTCTATTCAAAAAGTGAAATGTATATTATATTCTTTCATTACACACAGACTGATATATTTCAAATGTTTATTTCTTTAATTTTGATGATTATTACTGACAACTGAGGAAAATCCCAAATTCAGTATCTCAGAAAATTACAATATTACTTAAGACCAATACAAAGAAAGGACTTCTAGAAGTCTTGGCCAACTGAAAAGTATGAACATGAACAGTATGAGCATGTACAGCACTCAGTACTTAGTTGGGGCTCCTTTTGCCTGAATTACTGCAGCAATGCGGCATGGCATGGAGTCGATCAGTCTGTGGCACTGCTCAGGTGTTATGAGAGCCCAGGTTGCTCTGATATTGGTCTTCAGCTCTTCTGCATTCTTGGGTCTGGCATATCGCATCGTACTCTTCACAAATCTCTGGGGTTAAGGTCAGGCGAGTTTGCTAGCCAATTAAGAACAGGGATACCATGGTCCTTAAACCAGGTACTGGTAGCTTTGGCACTGTGTGCTGGGGCCAAGTCCTGTTGGAAAATGAAATCTGCATCTCCATAAAGTTGGTGAGCAGCAGGAAGCATGCAGTGCTCTAAGACCTTTTACCTTAGAAAACACAGTGGACCAACACCAGCAGATGACATGGCACCCCAATCCAGTCCACTCTTTGTGAATCTCCCCCACATTTTTGAATGGGTTTTGTTTCCCAATCCTCTCCAGGGTGCAGTTATCCCTATTGCTTGTACACTTTTTTTCTACCACATCTTATCCTTCCCCTTGCCTCTCTCTATTAATGTGTTTGGACACAGAGCTCTGTGAACAGCCAGCCTCTTTTGCAATGACCTTTTGTGTCTTGTCCTCCTTGTGCAAGGTGTCAATAGTCGTCTTTTGGACAACTGTCAAGTCAGCAGTCTTCCCCATGATTGTGTAGCCTACAGAACTAGACTAAGAGATGATTTAAAGGTATTTGCAGGTGCTTTGAGTTAATTAGCTGATTAGAGTGTGGCACCAGGTGTCTTAAATGTGGAACCTTTTCACAATATTATAATTTTCTGAGATACTGAATTTGGGATTTCCATTAGTTGTCAGTTATAATCATCAAAATTAAAATAAATAAACATTTGAAATATATCAGTCTGTGTGTAATGAATTAATATAATATACAAGTTTCACTTTTTGAATGGAATTAGTGAAATAAATTAACTTTTTGATGACATTCTAATTATATGACCAGCACCTGTACATGTGGTATTAAACCCTGTTTGAAAGCCCATCTTTTTAAAGAATACTTGTCATTTTCCTGCCCTCATGTCACTCCAAAGCCATGTTTTTCTTTCTCTAAACATAAAAGGCAGCTGCAAGCTGTCAGACTTAAATATTATGACTACAAATGTTCATCAAAACAGAATTTTGTGAATCAAATAGATTTTTGTCCTCCAGCAAGGTCTATTTATTTATATTTTTTATTACTTTTTTTAAAGGGATCTGTGACAAAATGCGAGAAAAATGTCAGATAAAATATTTTACAAAATATAAATGTAATATAAAATATAAGGTAAACTATATTAAATAAGATTACTATATATTTTAAATATTGGATCATGACTGGTCAAAATATTAAATTAATAGCAAATTTATAGTATTTTATTTATTTATTTATTTATTTATTTATTTATTTATTTTTTTTTTTTTATTTTTTTTGCATAGACCACTAAATTAAGTGTGTATATATTTTAGATTTGTATTTTAGCAATTTTATCTAGTACAATATAAATATAAATTACTTTGAAGTTTAATCATTAGATAAGCCAGCTTAAATAAATAAAATTAATTAATTAAAGTAAATATTTTCTAATTATATTTCAGCAGTTTTGTGCAATACAATGACAACATATAAGCTAATTTATTTATAAATATAAATTATAAATATGTTTATGTATAATAATGTATTATTATTACAATCCACTTTAAATCTGCTGTAAATATTTCTAGATAATATTTTAGCAATTTACTTTAATTCAAAGATAATATAACAGCCAATAATTAAATTTTGGAAACAATTATTTAATTTTGCGGTCTTTTTAATGTCTTTTTAATTATTTTTCCACACTTGGTTTTTATATTTGGTAATTATAGCTTTCATATTAATATATTTATCAGCTTATAGTCCATATTTAATGGTACTTTTATGGTGTGTTCATCTTTTTTCAGACTCGACAGCTCCACATTGGAAAAGAACAGTTTGGACATTCAGTTAAATGTCTCTTTTATGCTCCACAGATGACAGAACGTCATACAGCTTTCAAACGGTGAGTATTTGAGTATCCCACATATTCAGCTTATAGTGTCAGTCTGCACAGCAAGAACTCAGATGCTTCTGTCAATCTGTGTGTACGTTTCTTTTGTAAAAAAACAAAAAGAGCAGCCCGTGGTGTTCAATCTCACCTGCCCACACGCTCACAACTTCAGCACAACAACCTCCACATCTACGACTACGACCTTTCCTCTTCCTCATTGCTGTCTCTCTCTCTTTCTCTCTCGTGGAGGGGGCGGTGTAGGCATTCAGAGCTCAGAGGAGCTGAGGAACATTGCCGCTATAGTCAAAAATATCTAAAGGAAGCACACATACACACACTGATTGTGTAGGCGCTCACTCTGTTGGCAGGGAAAAGCAGTGTTGTGCCTTTGCAGAGGGTATTTTGATAGATGAGCAGCCAAATGGCTTTATTTTTAGATTAATTACTCTGAATTTGCAACGAAAGACATTAGCCGAAATGCAAGTTGGGGGAAGAAGAGGCCCTATGCAAACATATTTGACTCGGTGATGGGATGAAAGGTCACACAAACACCCATGCGAGCAGCATATGTTGGCATACGTGTCTTACTGTTTTGTGTTTTTATATTCAGAGGTGTAGTTTGTGTATGTATGTGTGTGTGTGTGAGTGTGTGTGTGTGTGTGTGTGTGTGTGTGTGTGTGTTTTGGGGTGCTCATGTGCCATCATACGTCAGAGCGCAGTGTGTCCTCTAGGTCAACCTGGACAGGCCATCTGCTGCCACAATTGTCCACCGGAGACCCTACGCTGGAGATTCTGGAAGAAAGAAGAATTAAAGGTGCTACAGCAGGAAATTATTAGTCATCCAAATTTGTTATATTGTCTATGCATTCTGTTTGTTTTGTGTATTGGTGAGTTTTTTCAGGCCGTGAAGAAATAAAAAGCTGAGTATCATCAGCATAAAAGATGAAAGTAAGTTTCCTAATGATATCTCCCAAAGGTAACATGTACTGGGTGAAAAGCAACGGTCTTAGAACTGAGCCCTGTGGTACTCTGTACTGAACTTGTTATTTTTTATTATACCTCTTTATAATAATAATAATATTAAATCATATTTAAAAATAATAATAATAATAAAAAGACTATCAGACTGTGGGAAACAAGATTATCTGGTCTGATGAACCTCAGTTCCAAGCATGTATGGAGGAAACTAGGCACTGCTCAGACACTATTTAACTGAACAGAGATGACATAACTGAATTCAATGATGAACTGCCTTTAACTATCATTTTGCATTATTGAGACACTGTTTTCCAAATGAATGTTGTTCAGTGCTTTGACGCAATGTATTTTGTTTAAAGCACTATATAAATAAAGGTGATTGATTGATTGCCCAGGAGTAAAGTGCGTTGGTTGCAGCTGTGAAGGTGTTCAGCAGCAGGGACTAGGGGACTCCTTAAAGCAGGGGCGGACTGGCCATCTGTGTGATCTGGAGAATCACAGAACGGCCGGTACTCCAGGACGGCCCACCACCAGCCACGCACACAGTCATCATCACCTGTTTTTTAACCTCCGCTAATCTGTTTTACACTCCAGTACTGTAGGTGGCAGTAATACACCTTTAAGTTGTAGGCCAGCTGCACTGGCCGTGGCCGCCAAGTAAGAATAAGAAGTGGAAGAGTAGGAAGAAATTACGTTAAAGTTAGATAGAAGAAGCATAGAAACAAACAAACAATATGCATAACGCGGCCGGGGGTAAAACGAAAAAAAAACTGAAAGAAAAGGGTGGGGCTGAGAAGGTGAGAGAAAAAAAAAAGCGGAATTTAGATACTGAAGCCGCTAAATTTCCCAAACTAACTGAAATATATAGCAATATATTCCAGCAGCAGCACCTCACAGTTAAATATTAGCAGCAGTGAAGAAGTGAGCCAGACAGCTATGCAGCAACATGCCACCAGTGATGATGAGGAACAGAAAGATGAGCTGGTTCCACAGGCAGATCCAGATCCAAGTATGGAACATGAGAGGAGAAAGAGAGTTACTTGCTAGAGATGATGTTAAGAAGTGATATTCAGGTTGCTACATTTTTAATGATTACAGTAGTTTATTCAGGTTGAGCTTACGCGCGCTGATTGCTTTGGGCCGGGCCTAGTCAAAGTCCAGGGCCGTTTTTTAGTCCCAGTCCATCCCTGCCTTAAAGTAGAAGGAAAGCTCAATGCCCCAAAATATGTAGATAGTCTTAATAAAAATCTAGTCCAGAGCATTCAGAACTTTGGACTGGGTAGAACCTTCCAACAGGACAAACCTTATGCACAGCAAGAGTGGCTTATGGAGAAAGCCTAGCCAGAAACTGGCCTTTAACCCATTCAAACATCTCTGGAGAAACCCCAAAATAGCTGTGGGCCCCCATCCAACCTGACAGAGATAGTTATACAGATAATTGCCAAATGTAGATGTGCAAAGCTTGTGGAATTATACCCACACTCTTAGAAAAAAGGGTTCATTGGGGTTCTATACTCAACTCCAAAGAACCTTTTATGCTAAAAAGGTTATATAATGACAAGAAAGAACCCTTTTTGAACTCCCGAACAGACTCAAATGATTCGCGAACTCCCGAACAGACTCAAATGATTCGCGAACCTCCTCCGAACTCTTGAACTGATTCAAATGATTCGCGAACCCGCTCCGAACTCTCGAACTGATTCAAATGATCCACGAACCCGCTTTGAACTCCCAAACTGACTCAAATATTCACTCTCTGAACTCCCAACTCCCAACTCCCAAACTGACTCAAATGATTCGTGATCCCCAAACTGACTCAAATGATTCGCTAGCCCGCTCCGAACTCCCGAACTGACTCAAATGATTCACGCTCCCAAACTGACTCAAATGATTCGCGGACCCGCTCCGAACTCTCGAACTGACTCAAATGATTCGCGAACCCGCTACGAACTCCCGAACTGACTCAAATGATTCGCGAACCCACTACGAACTCCCGAACTGATTCAAATGATTCGCGATCTCGCTTCGAACTCCCGAACTGACTCAATTGATTCGCGAACCCGCTTAAAACTCCCAAACTGACTCAAATGATTCGCGAACCCTCTCCGAACTCTCGAACTGACTCAAATGATTCGCGAACCCGCTATGAACTCCCGAACTGACTTAAAAGATTCGCGAACCCGCTACGAACTCCCAAACTGATTCAAATGATATGCGATCCCACTTTGAACTCCCGAACTGACTCAAATGATTCGCAAACCCGGTCCGAACTCTCGAACGGATTCAAATGATCCGTGAACACGCTCCGAGCTCCCAAACTGACTCAAATGATTCGGGAACCCCAAACTGACTCAAATGATGCTCCGAACTTCCGAACTGACTCAAATGATTCACGCTCCGAACTCCCAAACTGACTCAAATGATTCGCGAACCCGCTCCGAACTCCCGAACGGACTCAAATGATTCGCGAATCCTATTTGCTACTTATTTCATAGTGTAGAATACCCCAAGCACATCACTAACATGATTAATTTTGTTGAGCAATACCTGTTTAAACTCTCCAGAAGCCAAAAGTCACAGTGCTCAAAATGTATATAATCAATTAACATAATACTTTGATATTATGTGAATAGTGCTAATGTAAATTTGTAAATATGAGGCATTTGATGTTATTCTGAAATGCTGATCTGAATTTGAATCTGTAATTACAATTCTTTGAGTGATATTAATGTAAATTTGTAGATTTGAAGTACCTGATGTTCTGAAATGTTGATCTGAATTTTAATCTATGTATTCACATGAGTGATATTAATATGAATTAGTAGATTTGAAGTACTTCTATATCTGTATATTTACATTGTGAGTTATATTAATATGGATTTGTAGTTTTGAGGTACTTGATGTTGTTCTAACCTTGATGGGAATTTAGATGAATCTGTATATTTGCTTTATTTATTAGTGATAGATTAATGTAATTGTATAATGGACTTATTTTGTAATATGTAGATGTAGGTGAAACTCTATTTTCATTATTAATGAGATTTTTAAATGGTTGGTGTTTTAATGTTGATTTGTACATTTAAAGCCTTTTACAGTAGCATTCTTTCAGTAATAGTAATTATTTTTGTTAATATAAATAAATGACTAGTTCTATGCACTTTGGGTGTGCTTTTTTTCAGTATTCATGGGTGACTTTTTTATGTGAATTAAATTTTTAAATTTTAGGGTCTTGATGTTTGTCAATTCTATGAAATATTTAATCCGGAAAGGACAAAAGAAATAATCATGAATGAACCCCTAAAGGATTCTTTTGATTAAACCCTTAAAAAGGGTTCTATAGAACCTTTTACGGGTTCCAAATACGTAGCGCCTGATAGAACCTTTTAAGGTTCTATATAGAACCATTTCTTCTAAGAGTGCAAAAAGACTTGAGGCTGAAAAGAGTTAGGGGAACTGGAGTAAGAGGAAATTGGCTCTGGGACGAAAGAAGATTCCGTGGAACGGTAAAATTCCTCTTCAGAGGTGAATATCTGGAGTACAGAGTTAAGGGTATGAATACTTATGCAATGTACTTATCTCAGGTTTTTATGTATTATTATTATTATTATTATCATCATTATTATTTTGTCTTTATGGTGCATTAGGAATAGATTGATTTGAAAAAAGTTATAAGGCAAAAAAAGGTAGTAACACGGTACATGTAAATTAAAGAAAAAAACGAATACTATTTAATGTTTAAAAAAGTGTATGAATGTATTTATGTATTTATATTTATTTGTTTATTTATTAACTTTATTCTTTTATGCCTTTATTAAACTGGTTAGGGAATAGAGCACAAGAGTGACTCTTACAAAGTATTTATTTGTACATTTCTTTATGTTTATATTTTTATTTAGATATTTTTTGATGATGATTGAATATTATATAAGCAGCTTACAATGTTCATTCATCTCTCTGCCTTCATGAAAATTCATCAGACCATAATCAGCTGCTGACACTCCTGAATATGACCCAAAGAACTTATTATTATTATTATTATTATTATTATTTTAAAGAAATGTATATTTTTATTTGGCAAGGATGCATAAACATTCAACTTTAAGGACAATTATAATGTTACAAAAAAATTAAATAAAAATAAATAAATAAATGAATACAAAACTTCAAATCCATGAGGTTTGACAGTTACATTTAAAATCACTCTTTTATATTTTGCAGCCATTTTTCTTTTCTAAAGAAAATGTCTCTGTTTACATTGTGCATAATTCAACAATGTGAGTTACATCTACTGTGTCTCTAATCCAATATGGACCTTTTTTTTTTTTTTTTTGCAAGATATATGGCATCGGAATGGCATGAGGTAAACGATAAGAGAATATCACTTTTAATCTGCGGTGAATGCAGTTTCATGACGTCTTTAGTTTTCACAGATGGAGCAGTGTTGTTGATTTACTGTATAATTGATGTACGTTTATCTCAGAATGAACTGTAAACTTACACACTAGCAGATAATGAGAGGTCATCATACAGGCATCAACTGAGATAAACCAAGATATTCACTGGTAGTTTATGAATAAAGCTCAATCCTTTATCCTAGAGTCAGAAATTACCCAGGACTCTGAACAAGAGTGGCTCAGATATTTAGAGATGTGGGAGGGCTGCTGACGCACATCATATCCATGGGGATTTTATAATCAACATCAGTATATTTTACAATCCAAACTTATATGGTCAAGTACTTATATTAGGCACTGTAACTGGTTAAAACTCATTCAACATTTTAATTTTAAATATTGCTGTGGTGTGATAAATGATTTTGAGCATGCACCCATTTATCCCATGAAACCTCTCAGTTAACTTGCATGCATATTAATAGCCTTAGCAAAAGAATCAGAAAAAGAAGAAAGGCAACATGCTTGTGCATGTCACGCTGCAGAACATCGCAACTTCCAAAGTATTTCTTTTTCTCTTTATTTATTTAGTTGGTTAGTTATTTAGTGTTAAGCACTCTCTTGAATATTCCAGTAAAATAATGTTGCAGTGTAATATTCAAGAAATGGAAACATTGTTAGTTAGTTAGTGTAGTCTTTGGGAATAAACCTATGAATAATTTGATAAGCCACTATTTTTTTATTGGCCTCTTTAATAATAGACCAGAATAATTTGATAAGTAATGGAATATTCTAGTAATATAAAAATAAGTTGGTTAGTTAGTGTAGTTTTTGGGAATTAAACCTGTGAATAATTTGATAAACCAATAGAAAATATAAATACTATTACTGTTTTTATTTTCATGGAGCTTTCAATTCAATCGTCCTTGTGTTTTTTTTAATGTATTCATGTATGTTTGGTATACATGCATGCATACATGCAGAAAAATCCTATGCAACCTCAAAATTAACAAAAATATGGGAGCAAATGTCACTTGTTAATTTCTGACCTTGTTATCTCTTCCTATATAGTGCTGGTGCACTGTAAAAACATAAATAAATCACTGATAAGGCATAGCGTGCGACTCTAGAGAAATGTGTCACAACAGCCTCAGATAACAGTTTTCATGTGTATAACAGAGTGGACTGGGCTGGCTTATGTTCAATTATATGAAAATATATCAAACAGCATACTTCTAAAGACATTTATTGTCTCTTGTCAGCATGTGTTGATATACGTGACTGATTGTATTACTGGATCTAGTTTCAGCTTTATTTTTTAATATCTGTGACTTCTAATGTCCTGAACAAAATGTTATTAATATAATTTCTACAGTCTGCTTTCATCTGGGTTCTGTGGCGCTCGTGGGTCATGCAGCAGGTCTCCAGCTGTCTTTCTTTGGCAGATTAAACCGTTTTAGGCCTGTTGACGGCAAACCAGCTCTAATGAAAGACAGTGGGTGTAAAACTTCAAACCCAATTACATCTGTCACTTTCTTGTCTCTTTATGAGCTGAACACACTGTGGCTCATTGAAAAGGACAGTAATCAGGAACTAATCAGACGCTGCTATTGGCCTTGATGAAAGACTCATTTTCTCTGCGTGCTGTCTGTCCCGATCTGTTTTCTTCTCAATAGGGAATCTGTCTGCGCGCACATATCGCCATGGCAACTTTGTAATGAGACGTTGTCCTGTGTGAATAAGTCTGCTGGGAGATTGAGATTTTATTCAAAACCTGTGTGTGTGTGTGTGTGTGTGTGTGTGTGTGTGTGTGTGTGTGTGTGTGTGTGCATCGAGACACAGGGCAGACACAGGGTTACCGTGGCAACCAACACCTGACACTTGAGATGCACCTGGGTGTAACCGGTGATGCGAATTGTGTATTTGTGTGTTGAAGGGTGATTGTCAGGAAACTAAAGTTAGTTAGTTAGTTAGTTAGTAAGTTAGTTTTAAAGTGAAAATTCCTTAAGTAAAAGATTATTTTTAGATAAAGAACATGACATAGTTAGTTAGTTAGTTAGTTAGTTAGTTAGTTAGTTAGTTTTAAAGTGATATCCCCAGTGAATACTTCCATACATAAAGGATTATTATCGTAATGGAACATACGAGTTAGTTAGTTAGTTAGTTAGTTTGTTAGTTCGTTAGTTCGTTAGTTCGTTAGCTCATTAGTTCGTTAGTTAGTTAGTTCGTTAGTTAGTTAGTTCGTTAGTTAGTTAGTAAGTTAGTTTTAAAGTGAAAATTCCTTAAGTAAAAGATTATTTTTAGATAAAGAACATGACATAGTTAGTTAGTTAGTTAGTTAGTTAGTTAGTTAGTTAGTTAGTTAGTTAGTTAGTTAATTTTAAAGTGATTTCCCCAGTGAATACTTCCATACATAAATGATTATTATAGTAATGGAACATAAAAGAGTTAGTTAGTTAGTTAGTTAGTTAGTTCGTTAGTTCGTTAGTTCGTTAGTTCGTTAGTTAGTTTTAAAGTGAAAATTCCTTAAGTAAAAGATTATTTTTAGATAAAGAACATGACATAGTTAGTTAGTTAGTTAGTTAGTTAGTTAGTTAGTTAGTTAGTTAGTTAGTTAGTTAGTTAGTTAGTTAGTTAGTTAGTTAGTTAATTTTAAAGTGATTTCCCCAGTGAATACTTCCATACATAAATGATTATTATAGTAATGGAACATAAAAGAGTTTGTTAGTTAGTTAGTTAGTTAGTTAGTTAGTTAGTTAGTTAGTTAGTTAGTTTTAAAGTGAAAATTCCGTAAGTACAATATTATTTTTAGATAAAGAACATGACATAGTTAGTTAGTTAGTTAGTTAGTTAGTTAGTTAGTTAGTTAGTTAGTTAGTTAGTTAGTTAGTTTAAAGTGATATCCCCATGAATACTTCCATACATAAATTATTATCATAGTCATAGAGCATAAAAGAGTTAGTCAGTCAGTCAGTCAGTCAGTCAGTTAGTTAGTTAGTTAGTTAGTTAGTTAGTTAGTTTGGTAAGTAGTTAGTTTAAATGAGTTTTAGTTTTTGGGAGAAGCCTAATCACTCAGTACTGTCACTGCAATTCTTTCGGCATATGATCCCGGTCTATTCCTTGAAACATGTCCCACCCTGATAAACTCCAGCTATTCTCCTCTGAAGAGTAATTTTCCAGTTCCACAGAATCTTCTTTGTTCCCAGTTTCCTCTTACTCCAGTTCCCCTATCGGTCAGACCAGCAAGGATCGAAGTCATCCCTCTCTATGTCCAACTCCAAATTTGTCCTCCCCGCCACCATAGACCGCGCTCCTCCCCGCCTCCAGTTAGGTGGCCACATCAGGCATCTCAATACACAGGAAGATGAAGTTTGTTGTTCAGAAACATCTCTGTTACGTACATAACCCTCGTTCCCTGATGGAGGGAACAGAGAAGATATCGTTCGACATAACTCGTAGTGACCGACAGATAGGGAATTAGTTTTACAGTGACTTTAATCCAGTGAATAATTTCATAAGTAAATACATGTAGCCATAAGTTAATGAGCTCATGTTGTGCATTTTATTTCCTATAAATGCTTTTCTGTAAGTTACAGAATCAAACTCTTCTGTTGCAAAATAGAGAAAGAAAAATCAGTATTGAAACTGACTGGAAACGCAGCTCGGCATCTCCGGTCTGTGATGGTTGTTGGCTGAGTGGAGTGTGTGGCGTTTCACACCTCCCCGTCTCTCCTCTCACATCTTTGTTTTATCACAAAGCTGGGAAATCTTGCAGCGCTCATGGGCCAAACTCAGATATTGAGAGATATCAACTTCCTGTTCCTGTCAATGTCATGAAGGAACAAAACATTCACGGACATTCAGATCACTCTGATTATCTCAATAATCAATGATCACGATCAGTGTAATAATTTGAAGTTATGGAAAGAGCACAAAAAGAAGCAAAAAGTTAGTTACCATAAACTGATATAGTGGAATTAAGCTTGGACATTTCTGTTATTTACCTTAACTTAATTTAGTTAGAACAGGAAAAATATTTTTCTAAAGTTTGTTTAGTTCGTTAAAGTGCTGTCTTTTGGAATAAAGCCGTGCAGATTTCCAGTTCCCAGCATGCTTTGTATAGGGATAAAGCAGGTTAGTAAATGTTGAAATTATGTGTGTTTTTAGTAAAGGGAAAGACCTATTCAAGTTTGTTGTTAATTTATATGTGACATTTTAGAAAGTTTTCGTTATATTGATCTTTGAGGTCGCCATTATCTTGATCAAATCAAAATGATGCACTGAGTAAATATACTTTCCATAGCCCCAATATAGAAAGTTTTCAGGATTCTGGGGGAAACCTTGAATTTTCTCAGGAGTTTCAGATGGTATGTTGTCTGGCTTTTTTATCTTCCAGAGAGCTGGGTGAATGGCTGGTTAACTGCCCACTCCCTCCAGTCAGAGCTGGATTATCCTGTAGTGTAAAACAGTCATTGTAAGTAATAACACTTACCGTGAACTCTTGTGACTAAACATTGTTTTTCAGTGTTCATCCCAAAGGAATGGCATCACTGCATGTGTAGAACCTTAGATCTTCTTAGTTCCCTAAAAAAAACTAAATTATAGCAATGATTCACGCTAAAATGAAATCTCAAATATGATTCGTTCAAACATGTATTCAGAGTTGAATGAGAATTGCGAGCCAAAAAATGTATCCAAATAATGAACACTTTCTAGTCTGTTCATCACACAAAACATCATGTGACTTCAGAAGACTTGGAATGTGGTTATTATACTTAAATGGTGTTTTCTTTTTCAGGCCCAGAAAATGAATAGCATTAACCTCTGTTTTACGTCTCATTTGCGTTCAACAAGGAAAGAAGGTAAAGCCAGTGTCTGTACTTCCTCAACAGACAACGAAACAGCCATTTTTGTTTTTTACTTAATATTCACAATAGTTATAATGATATTATTATAATAATTAATATTCATAATATTTATTTATTTTATTTTATATCTTAGTCTGAGGCAGAAACAGTCTTCCATAATCATATGACCCTGATGTGAGTAAATTAAATTATAGAGATTTTACAGTACATTACTAAAGAAATTACGTGTCTTTTAGCAGGATTTGGTTGGTGTTTATTTACAGAAAAACTGGTACTAGCTAGTATCTGCTCTGTTCGCTGCAAGCATACAATGAAAAAAAAAAACATCTAAAAAAATAATTTCACAGGCACAACAAAATGTTATTTTAAAAGAACAATACAATATTGTTTTATATATTCACTATTCATTTTCAGGAAGCGGCTAAAAAATATCTCTTCCATCTTTATTTGACACTTCTGCCTTTTAGACTTGCAGTCTATTAATTTGCTTGTTTTCTTTTAAAAAATAACTAGCTTTCTAATCTTTTTCTATTCTATTTTCTTTTAATTTATTATACAAGTAAGAAAATGAAAAAGACTAGCTTGCTCTATTCTTTTTCTATTCTATGCTTTCTTTTCATTTATTATATTATTTAAAAGCCCATGCTACGTGTACTGTGTTAACCTAACTGAGACTTGTTATGCGCTTAAATATCATTGCTCTTTTTTTCGATTTCTTCCATTGTCCTCATCTGTAAGTCACTTTGGATGAAAGTGTCTGCTAGATGACTAAATGTAAATGTAATATATGGATTCACAGCCAGTAGCAATGGGCTGCTATTACATTTTCTCAGTCAACTGGCAAAACTGTGCATTTTGGACTCTAGGTCTCTATCCTCAGATGTCAGACAGATGGATCATCTTAAATGAAGGGAAACTAATTAATTTGCATTTACTTCTGGTTGCAGTCGGCATGAGACTGAAACAGTGATGGCAATGACGGAGTGACTTTCAATCCAATTATTACCCCCATTCTCACCGTGATAAAAGGTCCTTCACATGATTATACAGTAAAATATACCCCAACCCTGACAGTAAAGAGCAGGGTATTTGACAAGTGAAGGGAGAGATGCTGAGTACAGTACTGTGTGTGTGTGTGTGTGTGTGTGTGTGTGTGTGTGTGTGTGTGTGTGTGTGTTTTTGTGCAGCAGTCAGATGTTCTCCATAATCAGGATTATCTGCATCTTCTCCACTCTCTGATCTCAGTTCAAATAAATCCTAAAATAACCCACTTTTCCGATCTCACCTCGAGCTTCAATACAAAACTGAAAAGGTAATCAAATCCACTGCTCTGCTGACTGAGTGTTGAGATGCGGAGTTTCCCTCTGTCTTACCCAATTTGGAAATCATAATTTTTATGATAAACACACAATAGATCTTTCTGGTTCTCAAATCTGAATGACCAAGAGGAGTGCAGTATTATAAATAACAGAACTCCAAACATTTACTGGTTGAATCAGTTTGCTGGCAGTATTTCTCACACCAATTCCAAATTCACTATAATTGTATAAATAATACAGTTTTTGTGTCATGGGTGTCAGAGCGCTGCCTTTGTACAACTGAATTGTCTAGCAACATTTATGATGACTGTTGTTGTTGTTTATTAAATATTAATATTTATATTATATTTTATATAAATAATAGTATTATTTAGTATTGGGGAACTGTGTGTGTCTGTGTGTACACAATCTGAGCACAGTTTGAGAGATCTCTCCCGAAACTCTCAGCACTCAGTTTTCTCAGTAGAAATATTTGGATTATGCAGAACTCTCAGTCCAGAAGATACAGTTGAAATATTACAGAGATGTCATTTATGATTTGTATCTCGTATGAGGTTGATGAGGAACTTCAGTCGAGTCTATTGTGTCTACTATCTCAGCGTGAGTCTGCTGGAATGCAGCGGAACGGTTTCAGTGAGTGCAGAAGTGCTGGATTATATTACATAACAGCAGCTCTGGGTCGGACTGCATGTCCTTCCACAGCCGGTCACAGAGATGTGATCACAGACGCTCATGATGACTGAGAGAAAGAGTTACATCTGTTACAGTGGTCTGTTACATCTATGAGGCTGTGATGCTACTAAAACACAGAAACAGGAGTTTATTTACTGTGTGTGTGTGTGTACGAGAGAGAAAATATCTGTAGTTGTGTGTTCTCTCTTTGTCTCATAGGAAGTGACCGCCCTGCCTCTGTCATCCCCTGAGAGACGGGAAGAGACAAATAGAAACACAATCAACTCCACACTAAAATACAATCAGGACAAACAACTGAATGCGAACACACAATGACCATTTACCCAGCTAGGAACGTTTTGCTTACATTTTCATTAAGTTAACTGGAATGTTCCGTTTCATAATTGTGCAAACATTATGGGAATGTTGCTTTTGAATATTCTCCTAACAATCTGAAACTGTGTAGCAATGCTTAAAAAAAAAAAAAAAAAAAACTTCCATAAACATTCTTTGTAGATTTTGGAATGTTATTGAAGATCAGATTACTTTAAACGAACGTTCTAGTAATGAAACTGAAAGAATTTTTGCTAAGAATTTTACCAAAATTATGTAATAAAGTAATGTAGTACTTTACTCAACATTTGCCCAGATATGTGTTGATGACTGTTTATGTGCAATTGCACAATTCAGTGTGTGATGTTGGAGTATTTCTATTGGTCAAAAACACTCTTCACGCTGATAAAGCATCAGGCAGAAATAGCAAGTCCAAGAATCTCATGATGCACTCACACACAAAGCAATCATTTGTCTACAGTCAAGTCTCAGTTGCTTATGACACACACACATACACACACACACTCAAGTAACATCAAATCATTCTCATTTTAAAGGAACAGTTCACCCTAAAAAATTAAGATTTAATCTTCATGCCATCCAATATGTAGATTGTACAATTGTGAGTTCCATCGCTTGTTCACCAATGGGTGCTCAGCAGTGAATGGGTGCCGTCAGAATGAAAGTGCAAACAGCTGATTAAAAAAAATACAATAATCCACAAATAATGCACACCACTCCAGTCAATCAATTAATGTCTTGTGAAGTGAAAAGCGTTTATAATAAACAAATACACTATTAAGACATTTCAACTGTAAAGTTCATCTCCTGTTGTCCTTTCACATAAATAAAAAAACACCAACATATTTGCTGAGGTCTGTTTTTGCTTGTAAATGTTGCAATGCATATTTCTCTCCTGATTCAGAACAGATGATTTCTTCACTGGAGAAAGCAATATTATGGATAGAGGACTTGTATTTAATCCGGAAGCAACAGTTTTAAAGTTAAAAAGGTGTCCCCAATATGTTAACTGATGGACTGGAGTGGTGTGGATTACTTGTGGATTATTGTGATGTTTTTATCAGCTGTTTGGACTCTGATTCTGACGGCACCCATTCACTGCAGAGGATCAACTGCTGAGCAAGTGATGTAATGCTACATTTCTCCAAATCTGATGAAGAAACAAACTCCTCCAAGTCAAACTCATCAAGTTCCTTCATAATTCCCATGAAAACTGGCATCACCTATGAGAGTGAACCTTGCCATTCCAGTGGTTAATGTAGTTATCTTTTTTACACATTTGCATGTCATACTACTAACCACAGACTAATTAATCTGAAAATGACCATCATGACCACAAACTGCCAAGTGTGTGCCAAGTACTGTATATCCATATAAGCATTATCTTTGGATTTCACAGCTGAGACAGATCAGACATAACAGCTTGTTGTATTTTCCTTTCGAATGCTTAACATGTTTTCATGAGTCAGAAAGTAGGAACTTATTAGCTGTATTATAACTGTGAGAGTGGCTTTACCTGTAAACTGAAGGGAAGGTACTGAACAGAAATATCTACAGGGAACAAAGCGGTTTTGTTGAAGGAAATGGAGAGCTTGAATGAAGGAAATGCTTTACTTGGGAAACCTCTAAAAGAACCACAAACAAGGAGGTGGTTAAGAAAAAGCATCTCGATAAACCTGCTGCCCAGACGTGAAATCTTTTATCCTGAACAAGTTAGTAAAAAAAACCATTTTTGAATGGGTGGAGCTTAGGTGGAGGCAGAAGGATTCCCCTGACTATAATAAAACATTTATTATACAGTTAATTCATTTGAAACTACATTTGATTTAAATGTGGTTTGTGCACATGAAGGGGAATCTTAATAAAAATCCAGTATTTTATTAACAATGCAATAACAAATACAAAGCATCTTTTTATGCGTTGAGGAAGGAGGCAATTAAAACTTACACGGGAGGCTTTACTGGAATGAAATCGTATCTGACAGTGTGAAGCACCTATAATATCTCCATTTTCATCTCCATTTCTCTTCCTCAGCTAATAATAATGTGATCTCAGGTTTCTGTTGTCTGACGTGAAACATGACCAAAGAATATAGTTTATGCACACAGGTATCTTTCATTTTTGCCTGCCTTCGAACACTTAATACATGTAATATAGACTCGAATGTCTTGTTCTGTGAAATATTTTGGATGATTATGTCAGATTATTTTGTCAAAACTGTAATACTGATAATATATTAGCCACTATCTTGAAAGTTTGGAGTCGGGAACAGCTGTGCTGCTTCATATTTTTGTGGAAATCATGATACATTTGAAATCCTTTGGAACATTAATTAATTCTTTACCTTCACTTTTGATTAAGTTAATGCATCCTTGCTGAATAAAATTGCTAATTATTTTCTAAAACCAAAGGTTTGTGTATTATTTGTGAGATTTTAGCAGCTGTTTAGGAAAGATACAGATTTTTATTGCTCCAGTTATGGTTTATTACATACATGTTGGCCAATTATAATTTAAATATCTGTGGTATGTGTTGGAAATAGCCCACAGCTTGAATTAATTCACAGAACTCCCACTAGAAATTTGGAAATTCTTATATTTTTTTCCTCTAGGTGATTCACGCAGACCTTCAGGATGAATACAGTAGCTGCTGGAGGATGTGACGGGGGGAAAGGAACGTGGAGAAGACAGGAGCTGAGACTGAGAGCCTTTCGCTCCAGCGTGAGGGTCGTGTACCTGTGGGTGGAGTGAGTGGGCTTAACACAACACGGCATCTTTTAATTCAATACAGACTCCCGTCAGTGCATCTCGCTATATTTAGACCTTGGTACTGATACAACCCTAGCCTTCATTCCTAGGCAACTGTGCTTCACTGGACTCCTATCAGACTGGTGAATCTCTTTAATTGTGAAATCTGTCATTTGGTGGGTCTTAGAGACTGGAGGGAATGTAGGTGACGTGTCACTAAAATTGCAGTCTCAGCAGCAAATCTGCTTCTTTCACATCGTATTTTATTTCTTAGGACAGGGAACAGATGAGATCGGCCATCTGTGCTGCTGTTACCCCACAAGCATCAGCACTCATTCTGTGTGAGAGATCAAAACGATTTGATTTTAGATTTGTTTGGAGGACAGACAGACAGATGGACGTACGGATTGATAGATAGATATATTCAGCTTATAGACAGACGATAGACAGACAAATGATAGATAAATAGATAGATAGATAGATAGATAGATAGATAGATAGATAGATAGATAGATAGATAGATAGATAGATAGATAGATAGATAGATAGATAGATAGATAGATAGATAGATAGAAAGACAGACAGACAGACAGACAGACAGACAGATGATAGATAGATAGGAATTTAGGTGTTATTAATGTACACGCCCCTTAATTTGAATGAATTGTTGTGGCTTAATTAAATTGAAGTGTACAGTTGATGTGGGAGGAGATGATGATGATTATTTAAGGATGGTTTGAGTTCTATTCGAGAGAGATTCCGCGAGCTCTCACTGATGGGGAAACGCTAGATGGCTGCTCGGGATAATTAGTATCTCCGACGGTGAAGATAGGCAGTCAGTGGTGGGGTACATGTGTTTCGACAGTTAGGGATACGACTTTGGGCTAGGAGAGCTTGTGACCGATGTAACTGTTTAAGATGATACCGAGATTGGAGAAGCTGATTAGGTGGACTCATAAACTGATCTTTGAAGATTTCCTGTGTATCCTCCTCGTCTAACGTGAGCTCGTCCGCTTTGCATGTTTGCTAATTTTGGCTAAAAAGGGGGTTAATCTGTTTTATGACATGGTGTCATGTTTTAACAAGTAATAAAGAATCGTGTGTAAACTGCCATCTGATTGTGCGGGTCTCTGCCTCCCCTGACCTTTGTGCGGTTGTTACAGATAGATAGATAGACAGACAGACAGACGCATAGATAGATAGATAGATAGATAGATAGATAGATAGATAGATAGATAGATAGATAGATAGATAGATAGATAGATAGACACACAGACAGACAGATAGACAGACGACAGACAGACAGACAGACAGATAGATAGACAGACAGACAGACAGACAGATAGACAGACGATAGACAGACAAACGATAGACAGACAGACGATAGACAGACAGATAGACAGACAGAGAGATAGACAAACAGACAGATCGACGATATACAGACAGACAGACAGACAGACAGACAGACAGAAAGATAGACAGACGATAGACAGATAGACAGACAGATAGACGATAGACAGACAGACAGACAGACAGATAGACAGACGATAGACAGACAGACGATAGACAGACAGACGATAGACAGACAGACAATAGACATTCAGACGACAGACAGACAGACATATAGACGATAGACAGACAGACAGACAGACATATAGACAATAGACAGACAGACGACAGACAGACAGACAGACAGACAGACAGACAGACGACAGACAGACAGACAGACAGACGACAGACAGACAGACGACAGACAGACAGACAGACGATAGACAGACAGACAGACGATAGACAGACAGACGATAGACATTCAGACGACAGACAGACAGACAGACAGACATATAGACAATAGACAGACAGACAGACAGACAGACAGATAGACAACAGACAGACAGACAGACAGACAGACAGACAGACGACAGACAGACAGACAGACAACAGACAGACAGACAGACAGACGACAGACAGACAGACGACAGACAGACAGACGATAGACAGACAGACAGACTATAGACAGACAGACAGACAGACAGACGACAGACAGATGATAGACAGACAGACGACAGACAGACAGACAGACGATAGACAGACGATAGACAGACAGACAGACAGACGATAGACAGACAATAGACAGACAGACAGACAGACAGACAGACAGACAGACAGACGACAGACAGACAGACAGACAGACAGACGACAGACAGATGATAGACAGACAGACGACAGACAGACAGACAGACGATAGACAGACGATAGACAGACAGACAGACAGACAGACGATAGACAGACAGACGATAGACAGACAGACAGACAGATAGATAGATAGATAGATAGATAGATAGATAGATAGATAGATAGATAGATAGATAGATAGATAGATAGATAGATAGATCTTTAGTGTATACAGTGAGATATCACAGCTGCTGTACGATGATGATGGTGATGAGTGCTGTTCTCTCAGCAGTTGTCATGGCATCTGTTCTTCTCTACTGTCACTGCTCATTCTTTCTCTCGTGTGAGTGTGTGTGTCCTACTTTCATGAACGCGTTGTCACAACAGCCACCATTACTAAGCATGTCTCTCTCTCTCTCTGTCTCTCTTTCGCTGTTTCACACTCCTACCGGTGCACGCGCACACCCCCATCCACTTGTGCATGTTTTGAACTTGCTTGGAAGTAGATATATTTAAATAATCTTAAACCACTCACTTTAAACTGTATAATTGTAACTTTATATCCAGGGAATCAATAGGCCAGTGGTTCTCAAACCTGTCCTGGAGTTCCTGCCCTTAACATTTTGTATCTCCTTCATCTATCACACCTGATTCAACTCATCAGCTCTTGAGACAGTAAACAGTGTGTGTGTCAGATACAGGGAGACTTACAAAACATGCAGTGCTGGGGGTACTTCATCGAGAGGTTTGAGAACCACTGAAATAGGCAATCAGTGCTGATTTATATGATAGTACTGATACTGACTGGTGTGGTCATCAGTGTAAATGTGCAGACATGAAGTCAGAGCTGGAGCTGTTTTCACAGACTCACTCTACAGGGATCACGAACACATGACATTCAATGTGCCGTGGCCCGCACTGATCTCACCGGAATCACCGACTGGCTGCTGCTATTGGACAAAAGTAGGTCAGTTCCAGCCGAGGGCTGAACGCTGCTCAGATGTTCCTTAATTCAGCGTGTTGTGCACCAACTTCACTGTGATTGGATGTTCTGTTCCGCGCATGCAACGCTCCACCAATCACACGTCCGCACGTTCTTGTTCAGATGAAAGATGACTGTTGGTTACTAGCACTGGCTGTTACTGTGTAGTGAGGGAGCACTGGACATTCCAAGAAGATGATTTTGTGTTTAGAGACAGTACAAAGCGGGAGGGTTTCATGTAAAACAATGAATTCAATTCAACTGATTTCCTAATTGTACTTTATGCACTGACTGAGTGTACTTTCTAGATGTATCTGCAATGTTCGACGAAGCATCCTGTAGCTGTCCTTCAAAAACACAGGGAGCTGCCTATGTAGGCAGAGAGTTCCAGATTACTAGGTTTTGGGACACACCCACTCTCTTAAAGTGTTGTTATTGTGAACTAAAACTAAAAGCTTAAAAATAAGTTCAAGTCAAAGGGCTAAAATTACTAACTGGAAATAAATAAAAAATAAAATGAACCCAAAACAAAAATTAAATACAAATTAATTGACCCTAATTAGTAATAATTAATAATAAAATAATATTAGGAAATACATTTTATTAAAATGACATAATAATAATAATAATAATAATAATAATAATAGTAATAATAATGATGATTAAAACACAAAGTATACAAGTAAAAGTCGATTGATATTTATTATCAGTTTAATCCATTTTCACGTTGGAATTATATATCATAAATAATTCGAATCGTTAAATGATATTAAATCCTATTGTTTTTAATTTTTCCGTTTTTCTCACAATTTAATGATTTAATGTTTATTAAAAACACAAGGTAAATGCATTGTAGTGGTTACAATGTAATAATCTTGAAACGCAAAAAGAATGAAATCATGCACGAGCAACAATGTGTCGATGCATGATTGAAGACTACGCCCCTCAAGCTCTCATTGGCCGGGGCTCTATTCAACAGCTCGGCCTGTCCATTGACGTCACGGACGTCAGGCTTCGCACATGGAATTGCGAAGCACTTGCGCTTTTGCGTTCCAGCCAGCCGAGCTCACGGACGCGCGAGGAGAGCCGCCGCTCATCGGTGCTGCGCACAGGCTGAGGGCTATATTCCGACACCCCACTGCAGAGGTTTTACTTTTATAAGTTGGCTTTTTTATTTTTTTTATTTCGTTTCTTCAGAAAGACTGATCTCTCCTTTACGCAATGGAGAAGATGTCTCGACCTCTTCCTATAAACCCAACTTTCCTACCTCCGACCCACGGCGTCCTGAAATCCCTGCTGGAGAACCCCATGAAGCTGCCCTTTCACCACGATGAAGGTAAATGTGGGTGAATGTTTAGAAAGATTTAAATGGTTTTCTGCATCAGTTGTTGGCTGTCAGGCGCGGTGCGCGCTTTGCTTTCATTACATTCTGCACATAAACGCGCGTCATGTCACGGTGTTTTTCAGTACCTGCTCATGCATACATGCTGTCATGTATAATTGATTTGAATTCTGATGTGATTTTAGGTGTAAGTTTATGTTTATTATTATGTTTATGTTGATGTTTTCATTACATTGCATTGCATTGCATTCATTTAACGCGCAAACACAAATCCATTGAGCAGCAGATTTTGCCTAAATGCATGATGTTACCTGCGTAAAATGATTGTTTTGCACATTATTAAAGCATCTGCTCGCTGAGAGGAAGGATAAGTAGAGTCTACTCAACCGATACTGACTTTATTTGGACTTTTGGATCGAGGTTCGCACGCAGTGGAGATGATTTGTACTCATAGTTCCCTACAGGTGGCGCTACTGAGAGTCTCTGATTGTTTTATGCTCCCTCAGTCCTCATCATCCGTTTACAGTATAAATAAAAGGATATTTTATTTTGGATGCACGTAAGCAGGTCATGCATTGGCGAGATATCCTTTTTTTGTGTGTGTGTGCACATTCAATATGTTGGTTTGGTTTTGGATTAATTCACCCGCGTTCTTCACTCTCGTGGCATTCCAAAACTACTTTCTTTCTTCTCTGGAGAAATGTTGAGAAATTCCCACTCTTTTCCATGGCTGAGAAACAAAGTCACAAAAATGCACAATAAAAGTAACAGCTGGTGAAAGAAAAACAAACGAAAAAAAAAAAAACATATTACATAAATTGGGCATTAATTAAATGCACGTTTGGAACAACACAAATGTGTAATTGATAATAATAATAATAATAATGACAATAATAATAGAATAATACTGATTTACTTAAAAATAATATTTTATTAAGATTATTTTAATTGTGAAATGAAGACAATTAAGCACATTTTTTTCTCCAAATTCTCATTACTGCATCACAGTGTAAAATTAATTTAATAAAGTCATTTATTTAATAAAATCAGTATAAATTAAGAACAGTTTTGGAACAACACAAATGTGTAATATATAAAGTCTCTTTACTTTATTATCATTATTATTATTATTATTATTAAAATTATGGTGATAAATGACTTTATTATAGTGTTGTTTTTATTAAAATCAGCATGCAACACAACACAAATATGCATAAATGATGACAAAATGTACATTTCTGGGTGTGACAGAGACAATAATGCCTCTGCCTTTTTTCTCCAGGGTTTGGGAAAAACAAAGAGAAGGAGAAGAAGTTGGAAGAGGACGTAAACACTCTCAGTGCCCCTCAGTCCGCCTTCTTGGGGCCAACGCTGTGGGACAAGACCCTGCCGTACGATGGGGACAACTTCCAGCTAGAGTATATGGACTTAGAGGAGTTTCTGTTGGAGAACAATATTCCTGCCAACCCTGGGAGCGAGCAGAGCCAGCCTTCCCAGCAGCCCCTGCAGCAGCAGCAGCCCCCCTCCGCCCCGCCTACACCTTCAGTGGTGGATCTCAGTAACCGGACGGCCACGTCTGTTCACTCCGGGATCGTGAGCCAGAGCTGCCTCCAGAGTCCCAGCAGAGCAGGTACCGACCCGAGCCTTGAAATGACATCCGGAAGCATCTAACCTGTGCTTTCTGTTCACATATGCTCCTAAAAAAATGCAGTTTTTTCATACACTATCCATGTCAGGGTCCAAAAAGAACCTTTCGGTGAACAATTCTAAAAAAGAACCGTTTTTAGAACACTTTAAGATTCTAAAGAAACTTCCGTGGAATTAAAAGTTTCCATGGATGTTAAAAGTTCTTCATGGAACCATCAATGCTTATTTCTGTGTATGCTAAGTTCATCTTCTTCTGATTTGGTTAATCACCAGTGTTTTCTGTCTGACCTCTATTGACCTTTAAAGATTCACATCACAATAACCCAAACTCAAGCGTCTGTTGTGGAGTTTTGAGTGACAGAAGTGTGAGTTTCGAAGCGTTCGTCAGATTCCTTGGACTTGGCTCAGTGGCGACTGCAGTGTGTTTGGTTGAAGTCCATGTGGTCAGGTGTTTGCGGATCATGTTGTGCTCTCAGCTGTGTTGGGAGCTTTATCTCTGCCGCCTTTCGGAATTTGATTAATATTTTGTCATTATTACACATATTTTAATATTAAAAAATTACAAGTGATTTTTTATATATATAAATATATAATTATGTATTCTTAATATAGAATTAAATGTATGATAATGTTTAATACGCAACACTTGAATTTATTATATCATAGTATATGTATTTAATATTAAATATATTTATTATATATTATGACCAATTGTATAAATTCATTCTGTATAAATTGCATTCATGCATTGCTTATATTGGGGGCTTTTTATCATTGTGACACTTCTGCAATGAAAACAAAAGTCAATTTGCACATGCGGATACGGTTCAGAGTGATAATGCATTACACACTGACAGGCACTGAAAAAAAAATGCATTTAAAATCACGAAATAATTTTTTTTATAAAACAACATTTAGTGGTTGTGTTTGCAGCACATGCTTGATGTGCATTTTATTATTCAGACTATGAATGCATCTGCCCAAACATGAGTGGCAGCTCTGGCCGAAACGCACCTGAGGAGCCGTCAGAGTCACCTGTCACATTGATCATAATTTCCCTCATGAACCAGTGACTCATAATTCACTCCTACAGCCATTAAACCTGCCATGAGAAATCTGACCAATTTCTAACAACGTGTTATGTCTTTAATTTGTGTAAATGTAGTTATTGCAGTAAATCACATATGTTTTATGGCTAATGTAGGTGGAAACTCTAGAGTCACGAATGTAACCATCTTCCTATTGACACACCAAACTCCAAACAGACAGTTCATCATGTTAGTAACAGAGGTACTTGAGCACGCATGGGCGAGCTTTGAAAGACAAACAAACACACTAAGTAAAAAAAAAAGTAAAAATAATTGCATTTTGCGTAAAGAAAATAGAGCATAATGAACATTGTTTTTGTGCTTGTTTGTTTATTTTTATTTTTATTTTTATTATTGGATTTTCACCTTAAATTCTCATTACTCCATTAGTGAAACATTACTTTCTTAAATTAACTTTTAAATTAATTTTAGCATAAATTAAAAACACAACTGCCATGGTATATACATAATTTACAATTAAACCTTTATTATTATTATTATATTATTCTTATTATTGTAGAATTTAGAATTTGGAGGGAAAAGGTGATTAATTATCTTGAAAATAGTCATAAAATATTCCATCCTAGCTGTCTTTGTTTTCTTTAAAATCTGAAAATGTTTATAATTTATAATATAATTCTATAACTTGTACACACATTTATATAATTATCATATAGTGAAATATAAACTGGGCAGGATACTGTTAGGAGATTAATTTATTATGCATAGGAATACATTTCTGTATTTAATTGTATTGACATTTTTGATATTGAGAGAGAAGTTGAGTGTAAAATAAAATTTAAGTGTCAGGATTTATTAAGTGTTTTTCTAAATATTGCATATGTGTGTCAATGAATAGTATGCACTGGGAAAAAAAATAAATGAACATTATTAATTGTATAATTATAACATTTATCTCCGTTTATTTAGATTTGTGTGGTATTTTAGCCAATTTAAGAATATTCATCCACTCGTTTTGATTTCATTTGAGTTCTGCGTCAGAAAGGGAAACTCCTACAAATGCATGAATGGTAAGGTCAGGGGGAAATATAAATGTGTCCAGGCCTTTTCAGCGCTATTTCTCTTCACTGTGAGGCTTTAGTAAATCCTAGACAGTAGGCTACTATTTTAACGCCGACGTGAGGGGAACTGTGTGGACGCGACCGGCAGAATCTGGCACAGGGTTACTAGACTCTACACTTTTATTCCCTTGAAGTGGGAATGAAAAACCTTCACCCATATGACCGTCGGCGCATGCAGAGCTCAGTCTCACCTCAGATTCCCCTCACTCTGTGTCTTCAGTGCGTGTTTACATTTCTGTATGCGCGTCTCGGGTGGGTGTGGGTGTGTGTGTGTGTGTGTTCTGTCTAGACTGGAGGTTCAGGCTCCGTTCCACACATTTCACGTGAAGCCACCGCGTTCTCAAAGCAGCGTGCGCTGCCATGTGATCAACACATGCGGCCGTGAGAGAGAGAGTTTGTCGAGGCATGACACGCCCCTCCCATTCCTTTCCAGCGTTCTGATTGGGCTCTGCGTCATTGGCCCCGCCCCTCGCTCGCCCGTCCCACCTGTCTGTGTTTTGTCCGGCAGAAGTACACTCTGTTCTCAGCGGAGACTCACATTGCCTGTCGTGCTGATTCACGTGCTCCCAAAACACACAGGCTTGCAGAGGGGAAAACGAGAGAGAAAGGCACAGATAAAGTGTAATCACAACTGAATTTGTGTTTTGAGATATAGGCTGCAGTGTCACCGTGCTTTTGCAGAGTTGAGCAAAAGTTTAATTTAGTTTAAGTTTAATTTTAGAAATGGCTCCTTTTGCTACTTGAGTTGCATATTAATTAAACTTACAAGATAATTTACTGAATTGCAGTTCACAGTAATTCATCACCTGCATAATTAACTTTGACCAACCATTCTCTAATATGTAGTATAGGCCTACATTTGGCATTTTATTTTTTACTTTTACATTTTATATATATATATATATATAATTTAAATAATCTTTGTAAATTAAGTAAATTTTGAAACTTTTTTTTTTCAAATGTTTTTGTTTAGTTTTTTTAGAGAACTGAATAATATTTTGTAGTTTTTTTAAATATTAAAAGTAAATCTTTTTACAATATACAATCATTTGATTTATAACATTATAAGTATGTCATATTATACATATATAATAAATTATGAAGTTATTTATTTTTATTTTTTCTTCAACCTTTGGTTTATAAAATAAAAATAAAATTATATGTAAAAAAAATTAATAAAAAAACTTTGTAAATTAAGGATTGTTTTCAGATAACTTATATTATATTTTATATTTCTAATATATTTTTATCATGTAATATTATTATAAAGCATTATTTATTATTATATGTATCTAATTATATATTTAATATATTATGACATTTTGAATAAATGTATTAACTAAAGCTAATTACAAGATTTGTTTTTTGATATCTGTGTGAACGAGCATTGTTAGTGAATTTAAAACCACATAAATAAATGCATTACTAAAACTGCATTCACAGCAGAGCAGTAACATGCAACTATTTCAGCTTCTTTCCATTTCATGTTACTATTCTGCATCCTCAAATCAGATTCACAGCATTGAAACAAAAAAACTGTGAATGTTTGTGGTTTCTGCTCTGAAAGCCATTGTCTTGAGCTTGCTCTGTGACTGTGAATGTCTGCAGTGTGAGCGGCGGTCAGCAGCGGACTTTGCTCTCGATGTGCGTGACAGATCTCTTTATGTACTGTTAGCAGTAGATAGTAGACGGCTGGAGGTTATTCATCAGCTTTGAGTACCAGAATAAATTGAGATAGTGACGTTAGTTGTGATAATAAACTTACACAGGGGTCAGAAACAATCTCCTGGCACATCCAAAAGTGACAAGTCTCTTCTGCTCATCAAGGCTTAGATTACAATACATTAGTCATTTCTTTGTGTGTGTGTATGTGTGTGTGTGTGTGTGTGTGTGTGTGTGTGTGTGTGTGTGTGTGTGTGCTTGAGCTCTTTCTGTATGAACACCACTTGCTTATCAAATGCGATGACATTCAGACATTTTTATGTGTGCATATATATATTTTAATCACTCTGAGGTATTTACAGCTGCTTATTTTATGGCAGATGTTGGTTTTGTGTCTTATCACTGGTTAGAATAGAGCTTGTTAGGGCTTCTTCATCCTGCAGTCGTCCACTGGGAAGTGAAAGCCAGGGTTCACGGGACGGTCACGCTCATATGCTTTCACTGTGTCAGCGCTCAGACTCCGCCCACCGATCCGGACAGAGGCCTGTGATTGGTCAGTAGACCTCCACCCCTCACCTCTGCCCCTCAAGGAAAAATCCGGCTCTGTGATTGGTAGAGAGAGACGGAAATGAACCAATAGAGACTCATAAGAGGTTTATTCAGTCAGTGCTGTGTGGAGGTCAGAGCTGTTATACAGAGTATAAACACACACACACACACACACACACTCTTATAGTCAAAATACTGACTACGAGAATATTAAAGTGATGTTTAATCAAAGCCTGATTTAATCTAATCTTTTCTCTTTGTTCTCTTTATTCTATCTGCTATTTGAAGATAGATGGTCATAAATGGTCATAAATGATGACTAATAATTATTAATAGCGTTAACATAGTTTTATATATAGTAAATAATGAATAAATAAATTATTATATGTATTATTATAATTATAGATTACTTTATTGTAATTTATTATTATTATTACTATTATTGATTTCTGTAAAATCGTATTATGCATGAATAATATTTAATGTAATATATATTATTTTTGTCTTGGATATTTCTTATCCTACATATAGAACCTAAACAGTCATTTATAATTATACTAGTTATACTATATTATACTATCATTGTTATGATGGTGATTGTTAATATCATATCAAAAATAATAAATATGCATGTTATATATTATATAATAAAAATATAATGAAACGTGTTCCTATGATTAAAGATTATATAAATATATATAAAAATATACATTTACTATTATTATTATTAAACATTTGATTTATATTTTATTTATTATTAATACTTCATTATGTTTTGTTATAATTTTTTGTCTTGAATTTTTCTTCTTATTAATTACTATTTGTTATTATTATTATTATTATTATTATTATTATCATTATTATTAAATCTAAATATATTCAATAAATTATTTGGAAAAAAATGTATCCTCAGTAGGGTTTTATCTCATGAACATGAACATGAATGATAATTTAAAGTCCTTGAAGATAAGTCAATACTATCATTACTTCTCACTCAGAAAAAAATAAATAAATAAAAATCCTGAGTCACGTTGGCTGTTTGACCGTCATAAAGCAGGTCTTGGTCGGGTCAGTTTAGATTCATTTGTTCATGATTTACTGTCTACTTGTTTGTAATCAGACAGTGAAACACACACACACACACACACACACACACACACAAACACAGAGAGAGAGAGAGAGAGAGAGAGAGAGAGAGAGTTTGGTCAGGCTTTAGCATTCATAGCTTACAGCTGTGACCTTTGACCCCTGCTGTGTGTTTCTGTACAGTTCCTTGTATTAATGCTGCTGTGGCTCATGAAGGAGAAGCAGCTTGTTGTTTAACTGTATGTGTGATTCAGAGTCAGACAGCTGTGTTATTGTGTGTTCGATTGTGTAGGATTGTGTGTGTGGACGTGTGGCTCTCCGCTCCTGTCTAATGACCTTTAATTCACTCAAGAGTTTAATTTGATCGTCTAATCCCTCACTAGTGAACACACACACATACACACACACACACACACATACACACACTCACTCGCTCCTGTGTTTTACGTCTTTACTTTACTTTACTTTACTTTATTGGTTTATAGTAATGTGGACAACCTCTTTTAATCAAAAGAGCAGCTTTAGCCTCTACGGCTAATTTCCAGCTGTAGTCCCCAGCCAGTTATTAATTGGCATACATCAATAAATACATTGCAATTAATACAAGGCTTAAGCAAGAGCTTAGACAAACAAACAAGGTGGTACAAAATTGAAACAGACAAGCAGGCACAAATTACAAAGACATAAAAGCAGGTCAAGCAATAAACTAGAGAAAATTGACACCAAAGATAATCATGCAAAGGCCACATTGAAGCACATATAAGACATAGCATTGTCTTTAGTGATCATTATTAATTATTATTTAGTAATATTTTGTATGTAGATGTGTAAGTGTGTGTGTGAGATGTGGGTTCATGTTGCCTCTAGTGCTCAGGAGATGGTATTGCACATTTATTATGTATAATAATGAATAATGAATTAATATTTCTTTATAATGAATTTAATATTATTTATTATTAGACATACTGTAGAAAAAATCTAAACATAATATTTAATATTTTTGTTTGAATAATCTTATCAAGTGTTTTCTTAGTCGAGTGTTTTGTCAGATGAGCATGAGCATGCATCAGATGCTTGAAATGGTGATGTGAAGGCAGTGAAGATAAGTCAATATTATCATTACTTTAGATTTTCTCTTTCTTTCTCCTTCTTCAGTTCTCCCTTCACGTGATACGCCCAGTCCAATAGATCCGGACTCCATCCAGGTTCCGATCGGGTACGAGCCCGACCCCGCCGACCTCGCCCTCTCCAGTGTCCCGGGACAGGAAATCTTCGACCCACGCAAACGCAAATTCTCAGCAGAGGAGCTGAAGCCACAGCCCATGATCAAGAAAGCACGCAAGGTCTTCATTCCAGAGGACTTGAAGGTAAAGACAAACACCGAAGCATAAAGCACAGAGCAGAGCAGATTCAGGGCCTTGGGAAGATTGAAATTCGGGTTTTACAGTAGATCTAGCTTAAAACATGCAAAGTGACTTTTTTTTTTTTTTTTTTTTGTATAATAATAGTAATGACAACAAGATTTTCATATTATTAGTAGTATTATTGTTATTGTGTGTCTCCAAATGTTTGTGTAACAAAAGTAAAATAAAATAATTTTTTGCAATACTACTAATAATTTTATTTTATTGTTTTTATTTTTTTATTTAATTTTTTTGTTGTATTCTGTTTCTATTTTCTATTATTATTATTATTATTTTGCTATGCACTTTTTCTATTTCTATATTAATTAATGTTGCACAAATATGAATTATTATTATTATTATTTGATAAACCCCATTTAATTTTTTACTATTATGATTATAATTATTATATTTTTAATCAGTTTTTTCTCTTATTTAATTTCCTTAATTTTATAAATTGACATTTACTATACATTATGCATGTATTTAAATGATGTATTATCTATAATTCTTTTGTAAAAGTACTTGCTTTACGTGCGTTATTTAATAAAACTCAAACATAATCACAAGTACCTACTTTAATAGGTTGAAAAAACAGTTTAGTATTAGATAATATATAATATGTAATGCATTGATATTAAAGTTCAGTAAAACCTGAGAGAAAATATCAGTGAAAACAACTATGATCATAAGAGTTAATCGTGACTCGTGAGTCATGTGACTATCTGTTGGCAATAATTGTACATCCGTCCATAAATATCACAAAATGTAAAAACAACAACAACACATAATTCCTGTACTGTTTAAAATTGTTTGTTTTTAAAGGAATTTTTTAATGGAATTTTGGCGTAAGTGAAAATTCCGAACAGAATTTTGTGAGAATAAATAGTTTCTCATTTGCTTCTCCCTCCATCACCGTGCAGGATGACAGATATTGGGTACGGCGCAGAAAGAACAACATCGCGGCCAAACGCTCCCGTGATGCTCGCCGGCTGAAAGAGAACCAGATCGCCATCCGCGCCGGATTCCTGGAGAAAGAGAACACGGCGCTCCGACAGGAAGTGGCCGACCTGCGGAAGGAACTCGGCCGCTGTAAGAACGTTCTGGCCAAATACGAGGCACGGCACGGCCCTCTGTGAGCCCCTCCCACCTCCACAAACCCTGCCCACATACACAAACGGGACTTCTGCAGCACCTCTTCAAGAAGCGGCGAATTCTCTCTCTTTTTTGTTCATGTTTCTCTTAACACTTTTCTCTTTACAAACCCAGTTTGTTCATAAAAAAAAAATCCTTGTGTACTTTCGCACATTCACTTTTCTCTCTTTCCTTTTATTTGTTTTGTTTGTCCATGTATTCCTTCAACAACGATGGATCGTTTGTCTGGAAATGGGTTTCTCTTGAGTGTTTTATACACCTGTAACACGGACTGATAAATATTTTCCTTGCCGCACACCCTCCTGTCTGTCAATCATCCGCTTGCCCCGCCCCCTCTTCTCAGAAGCCCCGCCCACTTCCTGTTGCTAGAGCTTCTTTATAATGTGTATATTAATGTATTTTAGTTATATAGCTGTAACACAGCGACACCTTTCGTTCTGTGAAGTGTGTATAACACTAGCTAGCGTCAGAACATGATGTTTGTTTCATTCTTTTCCTATTCTGTGAGTTTTTGTTTGTTTTATTTCATCATTAATTTTAAACCAACACCAGCGTAGTTTTTTTTGCGTCTTTCCTGCTTTGTCCAAGGAGCAATAAGCCTGAAACTCCTCAGAGGGCAAAACACATGAAATGTAAGCTAAAGTTTCTGCAAAGCCTGTGCATAGCACCATCATTTCTGCTGTAGTGCGGAAACTTTCCCTCCAGAAATGCTGAATATTTTTTATTTGTCTGTTTCTCTGCCTGCACTAATGCGTGTTTCACAATCTGATCTGGGGCAATGTTTCTACCTACAATATAATCTGCCTGATATATTTATGGACTTTTTCTTCTCTTTTTCTCTTTTTTTTATTTTATTTTTTTCTATTTTTTTTTTTTTCAAAAATATTCAGCTGTTAATAACTAATATTGTTATAGCTGTTCTTATTGTCATGGCTGTATAGTAATTTTTCCTGATTGTTAATTGTTTTATTGGATATTTCAGCATGAATATTGTTTTAAAGCTGCAGCCTAAAGCTAATTGTAAATTGGTCTTTTTGTTTTCTTATTTTTACCCAGAGCATGTTTTAAAATCTTCATTTGTTTTTAACCCCGTACAAACCGATATTTGTAGTGATTTCTGTTCTTTCCTTCTGTTCTGCAGCTCGGCGTGACTGTCGGCTGTATGACTGGAACGAATGTGTTTTAGGAGGTTTTGAGGCGTTCGTTGAGCAGGACGGTGTTGTCTCAAATACTGTGGTTGAAACCCAATCAATTTGTTTACTGCAGACCAAAAGATACAGCACACAGATTTATTGATAAAACAGAGTTTTAATGTTTATATATATATATATAATATGAAATCTATTCTATAAGCTGTTTTGTACAGTATTTTTCCTATATAATACTGTCTGAATATTTTCAAGGCACAACAAATCCAGAGTAGTGCAAGAGAAATATATGATAGCATACTTTATATATCTATTATTCAGAGCTAAGTGACGTAGTGTTTTGATATATTATGAAGTATAATACGGGGAGTAAATGGAAACCCGTCATCATGTCCTCTATTTTGGGCATTAAAAACCTTCTGCACCCTTGTATTCAGATAGCCTTTAGTATTCTGTCTCAGGAAACGCTAGCAGCCGGACCTCAAACCATAACTCATTATAAGGATTGAATATTTATATATTGCTGTACATCAGTAGTTTTTGCTTTAGTTTTTTTCAATAGGAAGGAGCTAAATTTTCTCAATCTTACTCACACTCTTGATGCTGTGTAATGGGTTTCATTGCAGATCATTTTACAGTATTGCTCTTGGTTCTTTGAATGGAAATCTAAAGGCTATGCTTTTTTTAGTTAATATGAGAGTGTTTTTCACAGCAGAGTGTTGATATTGAATGTTTACTGCGGCAGCTCCGAGAGCTTTGGCTTGGTTGAATGTTAAAAACATGTCTTGTTGTGTCACTGGGTTGGTCTCGAAGGTCCTGTAAAAGTTTTTCTGATCTGAGATCATTATATTCTTCTGTTTATTCTATTGAAAGATGCAGGGTTTAAAGCCGGGATGGCAGATCTCAGGTCAGAAGTTGCGTCTGATGCGCTGGTGACCTCACTGCAGACAGTAAAAGTCCTCGACTGCCCCGGTTGAGATGTGCACAGATCTGTATTATTGAGGATTGATGGGGATGAAATGATGCTGTTTCTTTTAATTTCCCCTCATGTCTGTTTGTGGTCTAAATGCAGATGTGAGATGCGTGTAAAAAGCCCTGTGTAGACTGTTTCTATCTGTACAAAACCGAAATAAATCCAGGGTTAAGACAAACTGCTTCTTGTGAATAATGACCCCCAAACATGCCTCCCCAAGGGCGTGAGGAAGACCCAGCCCAGTTTTCAGTGTTTCACCAGTGTTTCTCTCCTTGCTAGGTGCAATAGACAATAGACTACATATACAGATCATCTTATATTCATTAGATGTAATTCTAATGGCTCATATTTGCAGTTATCCCTGTATTCCAGGGAAGGACACAGCAGTGAGATTGTGGGAAATATGTCTCTTTGGGTAAAATTCACTACCTCAGTCCTGAAAGGAAGCTATAAGCAAACTGAACCGGTTTAGTCCAGTGCCTTGAATTACCACAGACGATACCACGCAGGTTTAAACGAGTAGTTGACTTCCAGAGTGAAAATCATGTCTTCGTTTGTTGACTGTTGAACACAAAGAAGATATTTTCAGAAATGTTGTTATACGAACAAGATTGACTTCCATAGTAGAAATAAAAAAATTCTTATGGAAGTCAATTGTGCTCAATAACTGTTCGGATACCAACATTTTCCCAAAATGTTTTATTTTGTGTTCAACAGAAGAAAGAAACTCATTCAGGGTTGGAACAAGTGGAGGGTGAGTAAATGATGTCTGAATTTTCATCCTAAAAGTGAAGTCCTTTAAAGTTTAAACATGACCCTGACCACAAAACCAGCCATAAGGCAAAATAAAGATTTCCATCGATGTATGGTTTGTTAGGATCAGACAATATCTGGCCGGGATACAATTATTCGAAAATCTGGAATCTGGGGGTGTAAATTTTTTAAAAAAATGACAAATTCTAAACTTATTTCTATACTATATTATTACTTTTTTAGTTAGATTACTTTGGTAAAGTATCTGTTTCTAAATGGTACATTTCTTTAATAATTTAAAAAACATGGAGTGAAACACAAGATGAAATGAACAAACACACGAGTTTCTGCTTGCGTTTATGAACACTTTAGACACTTATCCAGTGTTGGTTGGACACCTTTAGTCTTTATAGTGACCTCAGCACCAGAATGATGTGCGATGAGAACATCAGAAGCGTAAGAGGGGGTTAAGTAGATGGATTTTCAGAAGGTCACTGCAGAATTATGTGTCAAAACGAGATGCAGAAAGATTTGAAAAAAAAAGTCTGTCCCAAAGTACAAGAGCGGATTGAAACAACTCGGTTCATGCGGTCCAAACACATCTCATCAAAGAATACCCCGCATTCCCGACCTGAAGGTAAAAAAAAAAAAGTGTGTAGAAAACTGGCTTCATATCCTAACTTTCTTTTTCAATTACAGGATGAAAAATGTTACTATGGATATTCCAACAAGAAAAAACAGACATTTATTGAGCACAGTGAAATTATTACAAAACAAAAGCTTCAGCTTTGGAGTGAAAACAGTTCAATACGTAAGATTCCTGATTCATATCATATCAGTGCAAAGTTAAAGTCAAAGTGTGATGGAAACCCACGCATTCACAGTGTCACAGCGTCTCCTGCTGAACCCAGTGAAGGTCCTGGGAGCGAGGAAAGATCCTGCGGCATACAGCTGATGTGCATGATGGGACAGTGAGCGTCTTGTTCAGCAGGAGAGATCATGGCTGAAAAAGAAATCTTTCATTCGCCAATATTACACTGTCAATATCCAAGTGGATTTCAGGAATCTGTAAAGATCATTTTAGAGTCATATTTCACTTCGAATCAAAACTAAAACCCTTTTTTTTTTTTTGCATTGTGACATTCATGACAATTCTAATGTCATTGGTTAACACTTCTTAATCAAAAACCCATTGAATATTGTGCTGAAATCGAGAAGCATCACAAAGTGTGTCTTTAAGGTGGTTCAGGCGGTGAGAAAAACCATCCTAAAGCATCATAAGCCTTGTTGTGCAGAGAAGCGTTCAACATCGTTTCGATCCACCATCAGCCTACAAATGGAGTATCAAAGAGACGAGCTTCTTCCTGTTAGAAAAGTGCAGCATAGAAAAAAAGAGCTGAAAGAGCAGAAACACGGGGGAAGGAGACGCCAGGAGTGTAGAAAACCACCAGCGCATTCGTAGAAAACAACTAGACGCACATCTGAAGTAAAAACCCAGTGAGTTGAGATGCAAAAATATAGATTCGATACCAAAAGTTGCACGATTGAAGAAAAGTAATTCACTACAGTTGATTTGAAACTGCTACTGAGTGTGAGTGTGGGACTGAATGCATATTAAAAAGAATCACAATTCATCTGCTTCCAGCAGAATATATTTACATAATACTGAAGAAAATGGGAAAACACACAAACATTGCTGTCTAGTTGCAACTGTGGCAAATGTGCATTCAGGACTGACACACACACACACACACACACACACACACACACACTTGACTGCTTCCAGTTGGTTAGAAAAACCGTAAACATTGCATGGTCGTTCTGTTAAACTGTGAGTGTTCGGAGCATCCGGCTGAGATGTTCTGGTGATGGAGAAGGAAAGAGGAAGAGGAGGCAGGCGTGGTGCTCAAGCATCCCTGATGTCCTCCAGCGAGGGACTGTGGTACAGGTACTCATAGATGGCGTAATAGTGGATGGCAGCAGCGAGAGCCACGAATATGTGCCAGATGGCATGAGCGAATGGAATCACGCCGTCCGATTTGAAGAAGACGACACCCAGGCAGTAGACCAAGCCTCCGAACGCCAGCTCATACAGGCCGTCTGTGTTATTCTGATCAAAACACGAACGACACACAGTCACTGACATGGAAATCAGTGAATAATGTTGTGTTTTTACACATTTGACATATTGACAGCAGACAAAAATCATCCATCAAGGGCTTAAAAGGGAACACTGATGCCGTAGAATAACCATTTTTGGTTCCCCAAAGAACCTTTGCATGTTCAGTTCTTAATAGAACCATTTTTTTTCTTAGTGTGAAAAACATTTTGTTGGTCACAGAGCTTATTTTCTGAAATAATCCAAAAGCCAAAGGAAAATTTGAGTTTTGAATGCAGGGAGTTTTATTTGGTGCCCCTAAGTGTTTTCAACCAAGTGTAACTACTGCTCCCAACCACAAGGTGGCCTCAGTGTCTGTGACAGGGGACGTGTGTGTGTGTGTGTGTGTGTGTGTGTGTGTGTCCAACAGCCATATGAATCCAAAGCAAAGATTGTGTTTTAGTTCAATAGTGTTTGAATTTCAAAGCACCCTTGTGTGCTTACTACACCAAACCTTAATTGTATTGTATAATGCATACTGTGCACAGGTGCTGTATTTATACTATACTTGAAAGGATGAATCTCACAAAACCTGTCAAACCATGCCTGGATTATATTTCACCCAGAAGTCAAAAAAGTTATTGAAATCTATTGTGTTTTAGGACTACTAAGATTTCTTGTTACATTGTTCTCAATTAATGTAGTATATGTCTAACACAACCTAAACTTTTTTTTTTTTTTAATTGGCCACAAAGCAGGTGTTGATCTATTCTAATCAGGAGTGTCAGTTACAGGAAACACCTGATGTGACTCTAAACGGTGATAATCCCAGATCGTCTCCCTCACAGTGATGATGGATGTGTCAGGTGTGACAGGTTAACATGAACAGCCTGAGGACTGAAGCTGGGCAGATTTCATTCAGGGGAACATTCTCGCGTCGTCAAACATCATGCTGACTAAACAATTCGTTTCCTTCACATCCATAATTCAGCCATTTACAGCCGTTTGTTAATGCTTAATGCAATATAATTAGGATATTTACATCCCCCGCAGTGACACCTCCTACATGAGCTTTAAATGGTCAGGTTAATTAGGGGTCTGCTAATTAGCACCTGGCCTTATGGATCAGATTAAGTTGATGAGCTCAACAGGAAATGAGCTCACAGACTCACCATTGAGGTCACCACCAGCGCAGGAAAGAAGCCCATGGTCAGATAAAACGCCAGCTCCACTAACTTATATCTGCACAAACACACACTTCATTATCGCACAAATAAATGATGACAATCAAACATCTCTTTCACTTACGAGGAAGTTCTACAGGTAAATATTAGTAATTGAGTTCATTGTCTGTTGTGTGTTTAATTACCCATTTACACTTTAAGAAATTACTTATTTGCAATAAACCTTGAAAACAAATAAATATAATATATAATTGTATATATTAAAGGACGTATAAACCAATATTGCAAATAAAACTTTCAAGTATTTGGTAAATATTTGAATATAAAAATAATTATTATTATTTATTTTTATTTAAAAAAAAATATAAATAATACAAATTATATTTTAATAATTATTTTAATATAACTTGGGTGGCTGTGTGTGACTTTTAAATGTAAAATAACTTCACTTATCTTAAATAAATCACAAGCGACTGAAGCCCGTTTCCACCACTGAATAAAAACGAAAACGTTTTTTTAAACAAACAATTTTCCGTACAAGACATTTTTCCTAATAATTGCACGATACGAACTTGCAATTCTGACTTTTTTTTCTTAGAATTGCATGATACAAACTGGGAATTGTGAGTTACTCATAATTGTGAGATACAAACTTGCGATTCTGAGAAACAGTCAGAATTGTGTGATATAAACTCGCAATTGCGAGACAGTCACAATTTTGAGAAATTTGCGAGTTGATATCATGCAATTATGAGAAAAAAAGTTCAGAATTTTGATCGCAATTCTGACTTTATATCTCCCAATTGTGAGTTTATAAAGTATCTCGCAATTATGATTTTTTTTACTTGCAATTGCGAGTTTTTATCATGCAATTATGGGAAAAAAAGAATTTTGAGGGAAAAGTCAGTTACATTTTTATTCATTGGCAGAAATGGGCTTCCATAACAAGTTGTACATTTAACAAACAAAAAAATGTAACACTCTGTGCATCTTGATTATCAGTCTTGCCCATAATTAAAGTGTTGCACATAACACTTTTAAGCATTTTTTATTTATTTTAATATTCTGTATATTAATAATAATTGTATAAAAAAAAACTATTAACAAATAATACAAATTATAATTTTCATATTTAATAATTTGTTTGAAATACACATGTCGTCTCTTGGGTGGCTATACTGCATGTGACTAAGACTATCAAATTCAACTTAGTCTAGTTGTACATAGAAAAAACACTTTGCGTGTGTTAATGATCAATTTAGCATAATAAAGGTATTAAGTTGAAGTCAAACGTACTTTTCGTGGTAGTTAAACACATAGATGGTCCCGGCGGCCGCCATCAGCCACACGAACCAGCGCATGTGAGCGGCGAGAGGCCCGAGCTCCCGCAGATTGAGCCTGGGACAAAAACACATCCTCATCAGTGCTCATCACGTGTGTAACCGTAACACACACACACACACTCACACACCCTGCTGATCCAACAAAACCAGCCACGTCTGATTCGTTATCACTGCACAGCATCCAAACAGTCTGATCTTCATGAAGTGTCAGACACAAACCATGGCATTCTTTGAACAAATGCAGGGAAATATTGTAGTAAATCATTCAGAGGCGTAGTGTGCTATACATCAAATCTCAATTAACTTCAATATAGATCATTAGCCTACTTGCACATAATATTGCAGATACTTTATACTTAATATAAGCATTCATACATATAATATAAAGTTGGATACATGAGTACATATTTACTATATAGCAAATCTCCAAATCTGTTTAATTGCTCATTTCGTTGCAAAATGTAAAGTATATTATTACACAGTTCTTTCCAACTATAATGCAACTATAATGCATGAAGATTTCAAATCAACATCATGATTTTCTGAAAAATTGTGTATTATGTGAAAATGCTACATAAATATATTTGACTACCGGTAATACCGTGAAGATGTTTCTATGTTACACATGGTTTTGTACGGTTTCCCTAAGCGGCCAAAGTTAATTAAAGATGCTCTTTAACAAGGGTTAAATCTCACTTTACTCCTGTGCTTGAGTTCTAAAGCTCGCTGTATTATTCACGCTCGCAGAGAAAAGCGTGCAACTGCTGCGGCCGCGTCAGATGACAGTTTTTTAACTGCTAGCAAAAAATGTGTTATCAGGCCAATAACTTCACAGAAACATGCTGAAAAGAGAAAAAAATGACTCGTGTGAATGCACGACTGTACTTCTGCAAGTGCAAGATTGTTAGATAGGAGATACAGTTAAACATTAAGGGAGGAAATGCATCGCTTGTGGATCCAGAAGCTTATACATTACACAGAGGCAAAGACTATATGGCATATATAACATTAGAAAAAGTACCATAGTACTGAATGCTTACCATTTACCTCATTTACACGCTCCAATATTTCTTGAAAGAATTTGATACTTTTATTCAGCAAGGATGCATTAAATATATCAAAATTGACAGTTAAGACATTTATAATTTTATGAAATAATGATATTTCAAATAATATGACACTGAAGACTGGAGTATTGATGCTGAAAATTCAGCTTTGATCACAGGTATAAATTGCATTTTACATGATGTTCACATAGAAAACAGTTATTTTAAACTGTAATAATATTTCACAATTTGACTGTATTTTTGATCAAATAAATGCAGCCTTGGTGAGCAGAAGAGACTTCTGTCAAAAACATTTTAAAAGAAAAATCGTACTGATCCCAAACATGGTGTTATGGTGTCCAATAAGACAAGATAATTTAAATATAAATATGCATTTAATTTTGGAATTCTCTGAAGTGATTTAAATATGACAGAAATGTGTGAAGAACCGTACCATGGTGTGTAAGAGGCAGCGATGAAGAAGTATATGACGACTCTGTCACACATGTGGAAGCAGTGCTCCATGGTCCTGAAAACACACAGACAGTGTTCATGTAAAGAGCTTGTCTGCCATATACACAGAAAATGATATTTATATGAATATTAGAGTTCATCAATAGAACATTTATAGAATCAAACACGAAGGATGCTTTCTTTGAAGTGGTTCATGAATACTAAAGAACAACTAAATGGTTTTCAATGTAGCATTACATCACTTGTTCATCAATGGATGCTCTGTGGTGAATGGGTGCCGTCAGAATGAGAGTCCAAACAGCTGATTAAAACATCACAATAATCCACAAGTAATCCACACCACTCCAGTCCATCAGTTAATGTCTTCTGTTATTATAGTTGTTAACTTTAAACCATTGCTTCTGGCCAATATATGAGTCCATAATGGAAAAAGTTAATCTCCCGTTGTCTCCCGTTTGGACTCTCATTCTGACGGCACCCATTCACTGCAGAGCATCCATTGATGAACATGTGATGTAATTCTCCATTTCTCCAAATCGGTTCTCAACAGACTCATCTACATCTTGAATGGCCTGAGGATTAGTTGATTTTAATCATATTTTTGTATAACCTCTTCCTGTAATGCAGTGAAACTCATGGTACAGTAATTTAATGATTCAGTCCTGCATCTAAATGTCACTCCCACAGTTCTGTGTGATGCTGTCCGACCGCAAACACACCGCATGTGGCTCTTTTTCCAGGAAATGATGTGAAAGACCGTGGAGACGAGGAACAGAGCGATCAGACCCATGCCGTAGACCCAGGCCGTGATCCGCTCCCAGCGGTCATCTGACAGCCGGTGTAAGAGAGCCATCCCCACGAACGCCGGCACAATCAGCAGCTGCAGAGGTAAGCGTTTCATACGTAACATTAGGAATGTCACATCTTCACGACTCCAAATGAGCATTCAGGTGGATCTCTGTGATTGTGTTCATTAAAGAGTGAAGGTTCGTTACCGCGTGGGTGTAGCAGTTGGCCGCGTGCTCGTAACACGTGGGCCGGTAACGGCAGTTTGCACTTGCACGGGTGTTCATAAACCTGAAACACAACAAACAGTGCATTCCTATTCAGTAACAAACCAATTCCATCTGATGCATGCTTGGACCAGTGTTATTTGTCTTTAACAAATTATTTGTAAAAATGCATGTTAACTGAGAGCATAAAAAAAGTGGTCACACTTTATTTTAGGGTCCAATTCTCACTATTAACTAACCATTAACTATGACTTTTGCCTCAATTAACTCCTTATTTGCTGCTTATTAATAGTTTATAAGGTAGTTGTTAAGTTTAGGGTATTGGGCAGGATTATGGATGCCATGCATTATATGTAGTTTATAAGCACTAATAAACAGCCAATATGTTAATAATAGACATGCTAATAAGCAACTAGTTATTAGTGTGAATTGGACCCTACTCTAAAGTGCTACCAAAAATGTTAACTAAAAAAATATAATATAATAATATAAATATTCCAGTTAATTGCCAAAGTACTAAAATTACAAACACTAAAGCTGAAAAAAACTGGGGGGAAAAAAACTGAAAAAATCCATACTAAAATTAATGAATTTATTTGAAATACTAATAGACACCATAATACTACGTTCCTGATATTAAACGCCATTATGGAATGATAGGACTAATGTAGTGACCACAAATAAACAAATTAAATAATTTTATGCAGAAGCATTAGATCAGAAAGTTTTCATGACAAATATATTTCCAAAAAATATACACTCCAACATTTCTATGTGATGATAACAATCTAGACTCAATTAAATGCTTGTTAAGAGACAGTGTCTGTCATTTATTCTTCTGTATCAGTCTAAAATATAAATGGAAAATATGTACAGAAAACATAGGCATGTGTTTATGAGCGTAGATAGCACTAGTCCCAGATCTTCCTCTATCACTGATGAGGATCTCCATCAGCACACGGACACCAGCCGGAGGACGAGAGCTCATATTCTGTTTCCTCGTTTGTGTTACTTCAGTCCTAAACTCCTCAAGGATGCAGCATTGATGTCAAACATGGTGTGCATGCTCACTGAAAACAAACATGCATCCGTATCCATGCTGCATTCCCTGTGTCCCAATTCTGACACTGCTGCTGTTTGGAGAGCAGATATCAGACCAGAAAACCACAATCAGACTGCATAGAGAATCTGATTTCAAAGCAACGTCTGAGCTCTAAACTGAGCATTTCTCTGGCATGATCAGACCACAGGGCATGTTTGAACTTAATTTAGGTTTTGATCCATGAATAAAGCATGCATCTATAAGAGAATAACAACTAATGGCATAGGAATAACATCTGTTATTGCATAAAGAGATCAGGTCACAGGACGAGCTTTGTTCTCAGTGCATAGTCTGATTCCTGCATCCCAAACAAAGTTCATGGTATGATCTGTGATTATACAACATATAGCCAACAAACACATGATTTGTAATCTATGCATGGTTTGATCGCCAAATAGAAAGACAATAAACCCTTATTGGCTTGATTTGCACTGTATGGTCTCTAAATACAGAATACAGAGTGAGTAAAATGCATGTTCTGCTATGTATGCATGATCTGAACACATAAATAAAGATCATGCATTGAAATAAAAGCATCACAGGAGGATGTGCCTGTATGTCAGTGAGCTGTCTGATCTCAACATGGCACAAAATCAATAAAGATGCATCTGATCTGATCTCTGGATATAGTTTACAAGATGAAGCATGCCATGGTTTCTGACCAAACATCCTCTATGAATAAAGATATAACCAGCACTAACTGAGAGACAAGACAGAGCATCGCAATCGGACCCGTTCGCCTCTGCACTCACCTCTGGAAACTATTAACCCTCTTCATCTCGCTAATTCACGAATACACACACAGTAAATGGATCAGATGATGAATATGAATCAGATGTCCGAGGCCTGCGACGAAATCCCTATTCACAAAAAAAATCAATCCCCGGTCGAAACGAAACGCTTCCGTGCCACCACAACTGCTCAGATACACCCGAAATCATCCGTAAGAGTCCGTCCTGTCACATCATCCCATCTCGCGCCCGATCCCTCTCTCTTTCTGTGCCTGAGTGTAAAGCCGGAATTGTACATTTTAAGATTTTTTTTTTTCTCGGCACACTTGATTGACGGGGCCTTCAGCCAATGGGATCGCGGTTGGCGTGAGGCGGTCGATGCGCTCAACCAATCATCGGCGGGAATGATAAGGCTTTGTTCGACGAAACAATGGAGGGGGGCGTACGGTGTCGAAAGAGTTTCCATACTTGTCGGAGTGTGTCCTGTTATTTAGAAGTGACACTGAAAAGGACAAATGACGCCTTACCTTTGACAAATGACAAAAACTATAACTATTAAGTGTAACTGTAACCTAAACTTAATGACGTGAGCAGCATACCAGCTTTAGGCTACTTTTTATTTCTCAAATGTTCTGTCTGGACATGTGCAACCTTGGAGTACCTCCATGGTATTTGCATGTGGTAATCACTGACCGCTTTGGTGTCCAAGGACACATTTAATAGTCAATACTATCAAGTAGCCTAGGGTAGCATGTAAATACTATGGTATATGGACATACTAATCATCCACTTTCAAAGCATGTGGTTTACCAGGTGATACTATAGACCTCCATCTGCCGTTTTGTAGGTGTACGCCTATGATCTTCTGATATCATCAAATTGACATCATTGCTATGAGTGCCTTTCTCTCAAAAAAAAAAAAAAAAAAAAATGGAGAAATTGAAAAATGGGGACATGTAATACTTGTGTCATACCCATGTCATTATACAGAGTTGTGTCCTGATATGTCACAAAAACAAGAACACACACGCACACACGCACACGCACACACACACACACACAATATGTGATGGAATACATGTTGCAACTAATGCTGAAAGCAAATTTGCACAATATTAATGTGAAACAGTGTGTTTGGTTGAAGAGCCACCGTGGCTTTTCCAGGAAAAAAAAAAAATTGTATTGAAACATCCTTCAGAAATGAAGTTTTCTTGTTCTGAGAGAAGCTGTCAAATTGTTTTTCTTTGGTGCAAGCATAAATCATAGTTTTCCTTAAAGTAGGCTACTGTTGTATACCATGCAAGAACTTTGTTGAATATTAATATGGTAATAATTCAGAACCATGTCAACATGTAACAACATCTATTAACTGCACTGCAGACTGATTTGCCTGTCTGACTGAAGGTCTAATCACCTCTTAAGAAAAATATGTTCTAAGAATGTTTTATTAAAGTTATGAAAATGTTACGTCTGAATGTTCTAGGACATTTTTAAAACTAAAATGTTTGGTTATGTGAATGTTAGAGACATCGTTAAGGGAATGTTCCATTTTAGAATTTAGCAAACATGAATGTCACTTTTAGAATGTTCTCTGAACCATCTGAAATAAGGAGTAATGTATAAAAAAACCAAAAAAAAAACCACTTTACTCCAACTAAACTGTTTCAGAAACTCATTCCAAACGACGTTCCTGTGCTAACATTTTGAGAACATTATTAAAGACCAGATAACTTTGAACAAATATCCTATCAATATAACTAAAACGATGTTTGTTTGTAACATTTAGAGAACCTTACCAAAAAAGGTTCTCTAGAAAGGTTCTCTTAACGTTATGCGCAAACATTCTTAATTGAACATGCATTCAAAGTTATCATGGTCTTTAATAATGTTCTTAAAAAGTAAACACAAATACTTTGTTCATGGTCATTTTTTTCTGTAACGGTGTAGTTGGACGTTCCTTTACGGTGTGTTTTTTTTTTTTTTTTTTTATACATAAAAGTTAAGTTACGTTTTTTTTTTTTTTTTTTTTAATGCTCTGAGAACATTCAGAAATAAAATTGTCATAACTCAATGGGAACGTTAGAAAAATGTTCTCACTCCATTCTGACAGTGGCCATATGTCTGCATTTAAACCCTTCATCAGAACGGTTCTTTCCTGTGGTACAGTTACATCCCACAATGCACCAGAAATAGAATTGAGCATGTGCGTTTATGCAAATTGCAATAATTGCGTGGTAGTCAAAACCAAAACAGCCCGGCTCCAAAACATAGCAGCATGCTCTTGATGCTCGAATAAATCCAGTGCGGCTCGAGGAAGTAAAGAGGGATAGATAAACCAGGGGAATTACACTAAGACACTAACAGGAAAGCTGATCCTTCTCTTCCTCCTTGTAATCTTTCATGACGTATTTACAGTCAAATCTTCTGTTCCTGTCTGCAAACATTAAGATACGGAGCCAACAAACGTATGATCTAAGAACGTTTTTCTAATAGTTTTCAAAATGTTACTTCTGAATGTTCTAGAAGTTCCATATGTTAAATGTTCTATACTGTATTATGCAAATATTAAAGGGATAGTTCACCCAAAAAAATGAAAATACTTTAATTTACAGTTTTACAACCCTGTTTAAGCATATTTCTTCCGCTAAACACAAAATATATTTTGGAGATTGTTGGTAACCAAACAGTCGACTGTAGCCACTGACTATGTTTTTCCAGACTATGGTTCCCGTCAACAATTGAGCAATGATGACAGAATTTTCATTCTTGGGTGAACTATCCGATTTAAGGGAACATCCCATTTTATAATTGTTTCAATTATGGGATTGTTACATTTGATGGTTCTCAGAATATTCTGAAACAAATATAGTAATATTTAAAATCGTGAGACGACTTAAAATTTCAGAAATGCAATGAATAACATTTCAGTGCTAACATTATTAAAAATTACTTAACTCCTCAGCTAACAAAAATAAATCTGACTGTTCTAAGAATGTTTCGCCATCGTGTCAAGTTACAAAATATGCAAATCATAAATGTTTAAAACCATTTTTTTCTTGGTTAGATACCCTAATGGTAACGTATACCTAATTTTCATATTATAAAGTCACCAAACAAACAATAGTTTTCACCTTGTCTAGTGATAAAGGTATGGAGGGACTAGAAAATGAAAGTACACCCCGACGTGTTCCCTGAGGGAAACATCTCTCATTACTCTTTCATGGACTGTAAGAGTGAACCGCGGTGACGTAACAGAAGAGGCCGCCTGAGAGGAGATGATAGCAGTTAATAGAGCTGGGACAAACATGCTGACAGACCTGGAGCCCCAAACACAGCACTGACCTCCCAGAATCCTCTCTGTCTGTCCCCTGACAACACTGACAGAACCTGTCAGGACCGTCCCGCATCAAGCATGCTCTCTTGAGCCTATTTCTGTCCCAGGTCTGTCTTCAGTCAGTGGTTCCCTTGCATTGAAATAATACCAATCAAAACTCTATTCTAGCTAACAGAGCTAATGCTGTGTGTGTGTGTGTGTGTGTGTGTGTGTGTGTCAATGATGGTTCAACAGCAATATGATTGTGTTAAATTATCATATCTAATCAACACTGCTGTGAGCTGGCAAGCATTTTTATGATGCTTTATTTGAATAAATGATGCATAAGGGCCTACACACCGAAGTGTCCCATGCTATCCATAATTTGCATTAATAGTATCCTAACTAGTTATACAACCGTTCAAAAGTTTGAGGTTGGTAAAAAAAAAAGTTGGTTTTTAAATTAAAAAGGTTTTTGGCTTTTGAAAGAAGTCAATTTCAAAGAAGTGTTTTCTATGTGAATCGGTTAAAATACAATTAATTCCTGTGATCAAAGCTCAATTTTCAGCATCAATATTCCAGTCTTCAGTGATCCTTCAGAAAGCACTCTATAGAAAAATATTATAATATGCTGATTTGCTTCATATCTTTTTGTGAAAACGGTGGTACATAATTTTTTTATGTATTAAAAGTATCAATGTATTAAAAAATAAATCTTACTGAACAAACCTTTTAACAGTACAGTGTTACTACTGAAGAAAAACAAAACAAAAACATATTAAATTAATTATGGCTGCAGCAACTAATCAATAAATAATCAGCACTGGCAGAAGTTGACTAACGACTAAGTTGGGTAATTTTTATAAATCCATTATATATTTTTAAATGTATTATAATTGTTATGATTTAAATATTTTATAAAATTTATTATTGCTTTTTTTTGCATATAATGTATTGCTTATATTTAGATTTTTACTCATTTTATAGCCTTCACTTTGTTTGTAGGACAAGATTTTCATTTTAAAACATAAAGTGTGGTTTCATTCCACCAACTGATTAATCAAACAATTAGTTGCATCTCTAAAATGTATTTTATGCCTTAGGTGTTTATAAATATCTAATCCTGTAATATATGTCCTGCATTCATTTAAGTGTCTCCCCTCTGAGAAAACGAAGAATAAAAATAGCTAGTAAGTACGTAGTAGCATGACGAGAAGCTCAGCGGCTATAATGGGGTCAAGACCTCTGTGACAAAACAGCGAGTCAAACCCTCACGGCACATCCAAAGAAAAACATTGAAAAGTTTCAGTTTAACCTCTAAACAACCTCAGCTGTGGTTTCCTGATGCATAATCTAATCCACAAGCCAATGAGATCAATGCGTGTGAGCCGTCAACTCAGAATAGATGCAGGATGTTCATAAACCAATCACCGGCACAGAAACGTCTGACCTCCATTTCACTGATTCATGGGTCAAACAAAAAGACTCTTTGCTCTCTTATAGCTCTGGAGACTTAATGACATTGTCTGTTACATCACATTTAAACACCAGATCTGTCTCAGATGTTTCTCCAGAAACAGTCAACAGTTAGCTAAGAATGTTTGTAGTTTTAATGTAAAAGACTGTATTGTTATCACCTGCTAATTGGCTAATAAGTTCCTCCCAAATTTAGTTTATAAAAATGTGAGGACATTGTTTTAACGTTTCTATAGCGGTTGAAATGTCCAGTCTTAAACGTTACATAAATGTTTCTTACAGCGTTCTGCTAACTTTATTTATCAATTACTAACATTATTCAAACCTTTTTTATATTATAAGGACGTTTGAATAGTTATTATTTTTTTCGTCATGATTCGAATGTTATTTAAACGTTTCTTATATTGTTCTACTAACTTTATTTCACCCAACATATACAATTTTTTTTTATAAATTTTAAAAAGTTTTGTGATTAAAATGTTATTCAAAAGTGACTAAAATGTTTCTTAAAATTAAGTCCTAATTTTATTTCTACTCAAAGTATAACGTTATTTTAACGTTTGTTTAAAGCTTACAAAAACATTTCTTAGAACATTCAAGTACAAATAACATAATTCCAAGAATGTTGTTTAAAAATGTTTTCTCTCAAAATTAAGAGAATGTACACCAAATATCAATAAGGATGTTCAATACATATTATTTTAAGAAAGTTTTGTCCTTGACTTCTTAAAAACAATCAACATTAGTATAAGTGAGTGTAAGTTGACAGGGAACACTTTAAGTAATTTTACAGTACAGTACTGTAAAATGTACAGAATTTTGGAAGTAAATGCGAACAATCATTTTATAATTTACAGTGAAAAATCCCCAGCGTAAGACTAATTTACCATACATTTGAGTACAGTCCTAAAATGTTGCTACAGTTTACGGTAAAGATCTGGCAAGCTGCATTTCTTTACCGTAAATTTCCCTGAGTGTTCAAATCATTAAATCCTGAAAGAATCGTTTAGGTGCACACTAATGTTAGATTGCGGTTCCCAGAACGAGAACAAACCTCCTCTTGTTCTCCGCTGAATCTCAAAGCTGTTCAAGAAAAACAGATGAGATATTGAGATGGTTTTTTGTTGTTGTTGTACTCACTGTTTCTCCTGCTAATCCAATCCTGACATGATTCAATCTCGCACAGAAGTTATGAGTTATAAAAAAGATGTTTTATGCAAGTTATAAAATGATAGATACACTTTGTGTATGTACAGTACATAGAAAAGATAACGTGTGCTGTTGAGCAGCTGTTCTCAGTCCGTCTCCTTCCAGTCTGTCAGACCAAAGTACTCTTTTTCTCTGCACCAGGAGGATCATAACTGGTCATCATCTTGTTCTGGTCCCACCTGGCATTGGCGGGTGAACTCTGCATGACCACCAGCCGGATGGGAGCGGTGTTGATGTTGGGCTCGGGGTCGGGTGCGTACTCCTTGGTGGGGTCCTTGCCCTGGCAGTCGTAGAGGATGCAGGAGATGAGGAAGACGAGGAGGAGGATGACATAGCTGGCGATCAGGATGATGAGGTTGAGGGTGACCGGGTCTATCTCCACATCGTCAGCGATGAAGCTCATGTTGGCGGCGGGACGGTGAAGGACTGAGACGTGAGGAGTGTGAGCTGTATATCAGCACAGATAGACCTGTGAGGGATTAGTTGACACAAATCTCTCTCTCGTTCTGTCTCTCTCTCCTTCACTGTCTGTCTGTCTGTCTGTCTCCCGAATCAATTCAGTGCTCTATTGGCACATTGACTAATAATCGTACATCTGTATCGCTAGAGCATTTACAGCTTATGTCTGTTTCAGTTTTAATGTGTTTTATTGGCATCACAAACACGTTTGTACTGCCAAAGCATTTGCAGATGAGTTGAATATTAGGACAAAATAAAAATAGTGCATAACAGCGCCCTGATAATACAGTGTTTAACGGACAAAGAAAGATCAAAAGGGTGGTGTTTTACGATAAAAACAGTGTATGGGTCTAAAAATACTTTAATAAACGGCAGACGTCTTACATTTAGCTTCTTCAGTATGTAGAACAAGACTGGATGAAGAAATCAGGAGTCCAGTCTGAAAGTAACTATATCTCATATTCAGATTTATACACATAGACCTAATGGTTGGGGGTCCATTAGACCTTTATGTTTTTAAGGCTGCATTTATTTATTCAGAAATAGTACAAATCTTAAAACAGACACAATTTAAAAATAACTGTTTTCTATTTGAATACACTGTAAAAAGTAGTTTACTTCTGTGATCAAAGCTGTATTCTCAGCATCATTGCTCCAGTCTTCAGTGTCACATGATCCTTCAGAAATCATTCTGATATGATGATTTGCTGCTCAAGAAACTTTCAGATTATTATCAATGTTGAAAACAGCTGTGCTTCTTCATATTCTTGTGAAGAAAAAAAATATATATTATATAATATATAAATCTTGGATAAATATAAAGTTCAAAAGAACTGGATTTTTTTGTTTTGTTTTTGTTTTTTGGTACAGAAATCTTGTTGAGAATTGACTTCATACATGCACTTAAATCACTGTACACATATGCATATATATATATTTGTAAATGCATAAATTAATGTATAAAATTGGTTTTCCAGTGACTCCAGCGAAACATTATTGCAGCCTGAAATCTAGGGTTTGATGGAGATGTTTTCTGTGTTTAATGTCTTTAAGTCACACAGACTGTGTGTGTGTGTGTGTGTGTGTGTGTGTGTGTGTGTGTGTGTGTGTGTGTGTGTGTGTAATACAGCACAGGGCTCCTGTGTAATCCTAATCTTGATTGTGAGGAGGGATTGAACCATCTGTTTTAGCTGCGTTCACGTTAATCTATCAGGCGTATGACAGAGAGAGACAATGTTGTCATCCTCAACTAAAACAACAGAAATAACCCTAACCCTTACTGAGCCTAAACTACAATGCATCTGAAGGCTTGAAGATGCAAAGAAACAAAGAATGTAAGACAACCTGAGCATAAACTAAAATGCATCCAAATTGCAATTAATAAATATATATATATATATATATATATATATATATATATATATATATATATATATATATATATATATATATATATATATATATATATATATGCATGTATAAAAGGCACTGAAATCTAAAAATAACAAACTATAAAAAAGTCTAAAATGCAAAAAAAGGAAGAAAAGAAACCACTTAAAACAAATTAATCAAATAATCTATTCACTGTAAATAAATAATTAGAAAACACACACACACACACACACACAAACCAACATGCAGCAATCAAATTATCTAATCACTTTAAATGTTTCCTGTTTAGGGACAAAGATACATTCTAATGCTTAAAACACTGTAGAAAAACAGACTACTTTGGTGAATTTTAGTCATTTTAATTTAAATACAAATAATTTAGTTGAATTAGATTTTTTAAATGTTATGGTGATGAATGGACAAATGCAAAAAATAATAATAATAATAATAAAATAAAACACCACACCCTGTTAATCATATCAGTCTCTTATTGCTAATTACATCGGGGGAAATAAATGGGACATTAATGGTGCAGATGTTTTAGCAATACAAGGCCTAGCAAATCAAAATCTGAATTTAAATCTGACAAACAGCCAGAGACAGACATAAATAGATGAATTTACAGATGAGAACTGGTGTAATTCGTGCAGATCTTTGACCGTGACAGCACTGCATTCAGTACAATGTCTTAGCAGCAGAGGGCAGAAGAGCTCACAGGGCCTCAGTCCTGAAGAACACGTGAATCAGCTTCGAGCAGATACAAGCACTTCTAAAACAGAATTAAGATCTTGTGTTATTCACGATGCTGCAGTGAAAGTACAATGAGTTCATGAAATGTAGGATTTATTTTGGATGCAAAAGCCACTGAACATGACACTTTAATACTTTAGTTCTTAATACTGGAGGTTTAATCACATCACTAACTTTACTATGAGCACCACTAATGACTGTTAATAAATAGAGGAGCTCTGATGGCTCTCGGCCTGAAGAGCAGATTGTTGCCTTCATTCACTCAGCAGACATTATCAAACTGATAAGTGAAAACTCTTGAGAGACGGCGGCACCACAACATCTGTGCATGCATTTTGGAATAACAAGCTGTTTTTCAGGCAGTCAGACATTTATTTAATGAATAAGCAGGAATGTTTTATGCGATATCAGTTTGTGTATTCAGAAGTGCTGGTGGAGTCTATCCTGTCTGTGGTGCCAAACTCCAGAAAGAGAGACGGTGAATGTTTTACCTTCAGCCTCCAGGATATCAGGTTTGATAATGTCAGAATTCAGACTTTATTTTTGACTGACATGCATAAACCAAGCCGCCCTCTCTTCCACGTCAGTACCCCAATTCTGCGTCCTGTCGCATAAAGAGTTTGTCACGTTTATTCCTGTTCCTGCATCCATGTGCTACTGTGCCAAATACATTTTTCCTCTCTCGCAGTTCCCTGATTGTTTTCATGAAAGTGACATTTTACAATTATTAGGCTACTTGTAAAATCGGTTTGTGAATTAAAAAAAGAAGAAGCTCTATTCGATTATTTTCAATAAATTAGCAAATTAGACTGCAAAGCTCTGGTTGTTTTGTGAATCGTAAAAAAGAATCGATTCTTTTCAATGAGTCGGTCAGTTTGGACCACAAAACAATTGTTTTTTGAATCGCAAAAGAATCGTTCAATGAATCAGTCAAATCGGTTTGCAAAGCAGTCTGAACAAATTCCGTCACACGATTACTAATTTGCATAAAATGTGTGTAGTATGATGATATTTTTCATACAAACTGTGCAGCAATCATTGGCTGTGCACAGAAAGGGCAGCTGCATTATGGGTCAGAACTGAAATTGAACACTGAATTGCAACATCTGACTTGCATGTGTGTGTGCTTTTTTCTTACCCTAGAGTTCACAGGGAACGTTGACATGAATCATGTGAAAGTGTCTTGAAACCCTTAGAAAGCATTTTATTTCCTTGAGGTCAAAGACAGGCTTTCTCAAAGTCTTTGGCAGCAGTTTGCGTCGGAGGACATTTGGTCATTAATGACGATAAACCAAAAAGACTGATATCAGGGGTTTACCAGACTGAAATTCTTTTGCTTAATCCAATTTCACACTCATTGAGACCCAATAAACTAACATTTGTAAGCTTCGTTGGAAGGAAAAGCACAAACACATCTACAGTTTGCTTGGAAAGTTCTGTTCAGTTTCCAAAAACACATGAATTGTCAGAGATTTCCAAATGAACTGAAAAGAGCCGTATGTGTTTTTCCTGAGAGTCTGGCATGGCTGTAGGAGAGAAGCACAGAGCTGTGTGTGTGTGTGTGTGTGTGTGTGTGTGTGTGTGTGTGTGTGTGTGTGAACTGCTCTGAGCCTATTCATTCTGAACTGTGGAGATGGGTCCATTAGACATGGGTTGCGAGACCTATTCGATTATGAGAGAGAGAGACTGAACATTATACTCTGAATGTTCACACACACCTTCCAGTACAGAATGCATCTGTTTATGAATAAACAAAATAAAATATAGGCCTATTTTACAAAGTGTTTTACAATACCAAAGTCAGTAAAATTGATTTGTATCATATTAATACGGTTGGTATTTTTTATTTTAATTTTTTTTGTATTATTATTGGCCCAAGTAAAAAATAAAAAAAAAAATTTTTTTTTTACAAATGTTCATGTTTCTATCAGAGATATGGTTCATCCAAAAATTATATTTCTACTGTATACAAATATACTGATGAAAAATGGGTTTGGAGGATTTATTTCCCAAATCGCAAATAATTATTCATTCTAGTTGATTCTTTTCAGTGAATCGGTTCACAAAATTGTCAGAAAGATTTGCTTTGTGAATCTCAAAAGAATCGTTCGTTCTAGGTTATTCTTTTGACTGAATTGGTCAAATCAGTTGGTAGAGCGGTCTGAAGGGTCATTTCGCAAATCATAAAATAATTGTTTGTTATAATCCATTATTTTTATAGAAAAGGTCAAACAACTCAGACAACGGTCTGAACAACTTGTTTCGTGGATCACAAAAGAATCATTCAGTCTAGTCGATTCGTTCAGTGAATCGACCTAAAGTAGCCCTGATGACTCATTTTGTCATTGTTCATACTAGGCCCTGTCCCAAATGGAACACTTCATGTGCACTTTAAGTCTTGCAGACTTACAACAGGTGCTTAGTGCGTGTGTCTGTTAAGTTCACGAGACAGTACTGTGTCCCATTCGTAATTTTAGCATTCAAAAGAGTGCTCACGAGCGCCCCCTTTGCAGCCGTTATGTGCCATAGATCCGCACTACTGCTGAGTCCGCACTGGAGCGAGCTCTGCAAAAGACTCCTACCCAACAGTTAAAGCGGTATTAGGTCCAGAAAGTGCAGACTCGGAGGGAAAACCGCTATTTGAGAGTTTAGGGTGCCACTTGGGACAGGGCCCTAGTCGATTCCACTTAATGAATCAGTCGGTTTGCAAAGTGGTCTTAATTACTCATTTTGTGAATGAGGTCTAATCGATTCTTTCAATGAATCGGTCAAACTTGACTGCAAAGTCTCAATAGAACGACTCGTGTCCTGTATTACAAAAGAATCATGCATTCTAGTCAGTTCTTGTCATTTAATCGGTCAAACTGGTTTGCAAAACTGTCTAAATGACTCATTTTGTGTATCGTGAATCAAAAGACTTTCCTCGAACAAAATACAGTTAGAAGACATTGTTCAAGTAAGCTCAACCTGTGATTTTGGATATTAATTCAGAGCAATTATTTGACTCAAAAAACTCCACAAACAAAATGAGTGTATGTTTGTGCTCGTGTGTGAACGCAAACCTGTGACGTCACTGGGTCTGTGAAGAGTCTGGGACCTTTCCTTCCTGAGGGCTGCAGTGTTTGTGTTAGCCCAGCCGAAAGCCCTTCTTCTGGGTGTGGGAAACGACTCCTCCCTGGACTCCACATTTCCTCTTGTCAGGGACTGAGCGGACAAAGCAGACCGATCTGGGGTGCGTTTCCCAAAAGCATCGTTGGCTTACTTTGGTCGTTAGTTCCATTGAACTCTATTGGTCATGATGGCACTTGCTACCATAGTTGCTTTTGGGAGCCCATATCCACTGCCATACGGCCTACATTCAACGCGCACGTCAGAATGTACACACTGTTTTCATTGAGAAACACATAACCGCATGTTCACAAATATTATATAATTCATATATACAGCATTTTATATTATAGTTTGCAATCAGAAATTCTGTTTGTTTGAGACTAGATTAGGTATCAGTTTATATTCTAATCAAATATACAAAGAAAAGAGTTAGTTGTCATCCAGTAATCAGTTGTGGATAGCAGCTCAGATAATTTAAAAATAAGTGTTACAAGTTAATTTAAGCAATTTCGGCAAAAAAATAAATTTCATTTAATTTCACTGCTGTCTAAGAGAAACAATTGAGATATTTTTACTACTGTATGGTGTGTATGTGGCATAAAATATAAAAGCAGTTTTCTAAAGACATCACTTCAGTTGTCTTACGATGGTCACACATTTTGCCCTGGTTACACCCTCTCTTTAAAATCTCCACCTGAAACCCTTTTCACGCTCGTCCCTCGGTGGAGGAGGCAGGGATGTTCACAGATAATTTAGAGTCTGTCCAATAACGCCCTGCGATCTCATATACTCCCACTCCCACTGTGGCCTACAGTAACCTACGGAGTGATGAGGGGTAGTGGTTAAAACAAAAGAAGAGGGAAATTTGTATTTCAGGGCTATTGCATTTTCTCACAAAAGTATTACGCTCCCCTGTGAAACTTTACATTCACTTCCAAAACTGCTTTGATGGAAATAATATGAGGTGAGAGGAAAAACTATATTTCAGTGCTTTTGCCAGAAAAACGAAATTAATTGGTAGATGCAATAGTTTTGCGAGAAACAGCAACGTTTCTCTAGGGAACCCGATATTTTTGCAAGAGAACGCAAATGTTTGTGAGCAAATGCAGAGTTTCTTGGGACAATATAATAGTTTTGTGAGATAGTGCACAATTTTTCGTGAAATACGCAAATGTTTTGTTGAATAATACAAATGTTTTGCAAACTGATTGCGGTTTCTTTGGGCAATGCAGTTTGCGAGAGAATGAAAATCTTTTGCATCCGAAAACAAAGAGAACAAGAAGTTTTGTAAGAGAATGCAAATGTTTTTTTTGTTTTTTTTAAATCCCATCTCATATTTTTTCCATCAATGTCTCTTTAGGAGTTCCTTAGTAACTTGTTAGGGCCGTTTCCTAGTCAACGAGCAAGCAATGCGAGCGACGCGAGCGAAGCGCTCCCTTTCATAGTCTAAACAGTGAACGCAAGCGTCACGGGTGATGCGTGTATGCAATACACCACTCACGCAACAGGGGGTAGTAGAGTCGGGTGATATTAGTAGAGTCGGGTCGCGTGATATTCAGATCACAATGGCAACTGAAGAGGAGTGTATTCTGTTGCTGATGAACTATCGTATAAATGTGGATGAATACGTATAAGTTCGCATCATTTTTCCTCTTCACCCACCATTGTATTCAAACCTTCTTCTTCTGTAAACACAATATACTTGAATTAATGTACAATACTTGCAATGTCGCCCCCCACCGACAACGCATAGTATTGCGTCAATCGGCGCGCCGCGTATCAAAAACTTGGACGACACATTTGGCTACGCAACGACGCATAATGGCGGCCGAAGCGTAACGATGCATAGCCTCGGGGACGCGTATGCGTACAGATGCGTTGACTATGAAATGGCCCTTAGCATCTTTAAATGTATCTTACATTTTTGTGTGAAATGTGTTTAAGTCATGAGGGTTCACAAGAGTTTACTGTAAAACTGTTTCAGACAAGAAGTAAATTATCTGATGGTTGTGTGTTCATCAATGCACCAGTCTTCCTGTGACTAAACACATAACAGACCCTCAACCATCGTCTCACAGCACTTTAATGCATCTCTGGAGGTTGAGGGATGAACTGTGAGCTTCTCTCACAGCAGGCCGAGGTGAGACAAAAGGAAACTTAGCGCTGTGATGACTGTACCTCTCATGACATCACCGTTAAATGCTTCCTGCCCTCCGCAGCTGCTGAGCGAGACACACCCTCACACTTCCTGCATGAACCATCTCAACAATTCACATCATTTACACTGGGAAAAACACCTCGGTGACAGCCATGACTTTCCATGCACTGCAGACCAAAACCGAAATCCCCTTGTTATTTAGTGGTCACAAAAGCCTAAAAACCTACCTTTGATTTTATTTCAATAGTGTGTCCCAGTCCAGATCAGAGAGGACACTGATGTAATCTCGTAAAGAGATCGTGGGTGGATGTAATATGAGATTTCATTCAGAACTACTGTTTAAAGCTCATATGGCTTTATAAATTTAAATTTAACTTAAAGGTGCCATAGAATGCATTGATCCAATATTTTAAATTGTCCTCTGGTGTCCCCAGAGAGTGTATGTGAAGTTGTATCTCAAAATACCCCACAGATAATTTTTTATAGCTTATTGAAATTGCCACTTTTAGGGAATGAGCCAAAACTCTATGTTTTTGTGTGTGTTTGTCCCCTTTAAATGAAAATGAGCTGGTTATCCTGCCTCCCTTTTCAGAAGAGTCCAAGAGCTCATGCTCGCGTGCATACCACTGGTGTTACGGTTTAACTGATGTCGACCATGATACATTGCTTCCAAACGCAGTTTTAACTACCACATTCCTATTTAGGAATTTGAATGGTATCATTTTCAATCAAAATTCGCTCTTTGGTTTCCCGTGCAGGAGGCTTGACGTATTTCCTCCTTTGTGGCATTGTGAGATATGTCTGTCTGAGGCAGATGGATACAGCTCTGCATATCTGAGAGAACTCCTGAAGAGGAAAGTTGAACAAAGGCTGATGGGCCTGAGCTCTGCACTCCTGGGTTTAATTAGGAAGTGTGTGTGTGTGTGTGTGTGTGTGAGAGAGAGAGAGAGAGAGAGAGAGAGAGACTTTTGAAGCAATGGGTGAGCGGGTTAAAAAGGACAGTTCGATCGATCAGAGAAAGAGAGAGCCAAAGCTCTGCGTCCCAGCGGATGGTTTGTGATTATAGCTTGCTGCCGATTGTTTGGCCACACAGGAACAGTACTGCTCAACATGGAGACAGCATTGATGGAAATCATTAAAAAACAAAAACCCATTGTTTCATAACAGCCTTACCACCGTTGTGGTTGCTAATCAGTTCTTCATTGTTAGTATCTGTTGTAGTAATACTGTCATGAAGTCATGCTGATGTGCATGCTTCAAAGTTGTACCGTATCCTGTTCTGTTGCTGCTGAGGTTCTTTGAGTAAACTAGCATTTACCCGAAGCTCTGTTTGTATGTCTTTTGTTGAACATAACATTATAAGGCTCTCACTTTGGCACTCCAAATTGAAGAAGCTTCATAGTGTGCATCTAAAATTGCAGACACTAATGCAGCTAAAACTGAAGTCACCTCTGTACCTGCAAATATAAAGTCATGGAGGAGGAGTTCCAGCCTGCAGCTGCAATCATCCGGCAAACACAGCCTGGAGTCAACAAAGATGGAAACGTGGCAACTGTGGCTCCTTTCATCATGCAAAAAGTTCCCCGGACTGCTCAGCCATTGGCCAAAAGTGTAGACATTGTGAAAAGCTCAACCACTTTGCAAGGTGTTGCAGATCAAAGTCCAGTTTGCAGCCTTCACCTGCAGTTATTCATACAGCTGGTCTTCACTAAGTCACTTTCTCTACATGTGATGTGCACCTGAAAAAACTGCTTCCTGACACAGGAGCTAAAGTGTCATTGCTTAATATGGCCACTTACAATAAACTACAGTTACAGCCGTCACCATTGCATTCCAACTTAGAGGCCATTCTCAACCATCCAGTGCCAGCCTCAGCTGGACAGCTTGCATCCATTCTGATCTCTTCGCCCCATGCTGGTTACATGTGACGCATGAGCAGTAGCAGTCGGAGCTGTCCTGTCACAGCTGCATGATGGCATTGAAAGGCCTATTGCTTTTGTTTCACGGGGTCTGAGTACTGCAGAACAGAAATACTCAGTGGAAGAGAGAGAAGCATTGGCCTGATTGGCTGACAGGTTGAATCAGTACAACTACCAGCTGGTGTTCACTCCCGGAAAAGACGACGTGGTTGCAGATTCCCTGTCATTTTTAGCTCCAGAGCCAACTAGCACAGCCAGGCAGCCATAGTAAGATATAGAGAGTGACCTTGTGAAGTTAGTGTATGAGCCAGTACAGGCCGCAGTGTCTCTTGAAGATCTTAAGTGAGAGTCTGCAGCAGACCCTCTCTTCATTACCCTCAGCACTTACATTCAGAACGGCTGGCCAGCTCGGGTGAACACTGACCCGACACCTTTCTCCCGAGTCAGGGCAGAACTGACATGTTGGGGTGAGACATGCATTGCCCGGGGGCACCAGGCAGTCATTCATCTGTCCCTTAGGGGGTGGGTGCTCTCAATGGAACACAAGGGTAATGTGAGGATAGTTAAACTGAAGCAGAGGTGCTGAGCTTTGGTAGCCCATGTACAAACTGCCTTCTACCATCCTCAAGCTAATGATGGTGTGGAAAGATTGATTCAAAGTCTGCAAAATGGCATACGTGCAGACCTTGCCCAAGGTTTCCCATTTAAGGCTGCTCTCTTCCAGACCCTCTTGCATTATCGTGCTACCCAACCACTGGAGTGTCCCCTGCCTGTCTCATGCTTAACAGGGAACTAAAATTACCATTGAGCAGGCTGCATCCACATCATCAGCTCCCAGTTAACACTTCAATTAGGACACGGTTTCATCAACACCAGCACAACATGAGAGCCAGATATGACAGCAAGCATTATGTTCAGCCCACAAAGATACGAGTACAGGATTGAGTAAGCAATAAATCGCAGCAATAAATTGAGCTCTTTCCTGTCTGAGCTTCTCCAGGTCAAACGGCAGCTTGGGCCAGTCAATTTTTAGCTATCTAATGGATCCCGCTGGCATGCCCGTTTCTTTCGAAGAGTGCCCAAACCGGAACCAATCTATGGACCCAATTCATCTGCCATTAAACCTGGATCCTGATATAGTCACCGGACGGGAAGTGATTACCGAATGCTATCAGAGTCCACAATCAGAAGATGCCCCTATGACAACTTGCCCTGTGAGGACAAGGACACGTCCTGCACACTGTCCCTATGACAACTTAAAGGACAAGGACACTTCCAGGACTCTGAAGCTACGTTTCATACTTATGGTGGGAAGGGGGTAAATGTTGTGGTTCCTAACCAGTTCTTCATTGTTAGTATCTGTTGTAGTAATACTGTCATGTAGTCATGCTGATGCGCATTCTTTACAGTTATACCGTATTTCGTTCTGTTGCCGCAGGAATTCTTTGAGTAAACTACCATTCACCTGAAAGTTCTGTTTGTACGTATTTTGTTGAACATAACAACCACATTCCAGCTCAGCAAACAATGACTCCACAATGCATATCCCTCTCCTTAAAAACACATGCACGGGGAAACCTACTATGAATGAATCGCACACTTTTTACCCACATTATTTTTCAGGTAAGCCCACTTACTTTAAGGGCTTGTAATTTCAATGTGCAAGCCTTTTATTATCATTCACTTCCTTTATCGATTGAATTTCCCGATAAAATATACATAATTTTAAAGATGAGACTTTGTTTCTTATCAAAAGATGAGACTTTGTTTCTTATAAAAAAAAAACAACAAAAAAAACACAAGATTATTGTGATTATTGGACAGTAGGAAAAGAAGTTATGATTTATGGCAAAGTTTTATTCACTCATATGAACTGAAAAAAAAATAAGATATTCACATTTTCATTAATCCACCAATAAGAATAGGAAAAGACACAAAAGAAGGTTAACCACGAGTTAACGTATTCCACGGTGTGACATAGCAAACCACATATGACTCTCAGTTGTGTGCTATCATCTGGACCATAAACCTCAATACAAATAGTCATCCAAAAGAAAATTCTCTCAAATTCTAAAGTTTGGCACATATGTGACAGCTATCAGCCACATATGGCCCAAAGGTTCTTGCTATCTGGGCTGTTATCTCTACAAAAACAGTCAAGTTAGTTGCTGCTTGATATTGCAAACTGGTATTTATTCCATTGCTTTAATTCATTGTCATACAAACAGTGGGTTGTAGCGCTAATAGTTTTACAGTTTGCAACACTTCTTATTGACCGTCTTCACAGACTGATCATCAGCATCGCAAATCCTGCAAAGTTAGTATTTCTTTTTAAAGTAGTGTATATTTATAACACTTTGTTATATACTATTTTTGCATCAAATTAAAAAAATAAAATAAAATAAAATAAAGCAGTTAACGATGCTCAGATTTACTCTGATCTGCTCTGTTTCTAATACAGCGTCTGTGGAAATGACAATAAATTTGACATGGTTTTCTCTTCTGAGTGCCGCTATAAATCTCTCTCTTTGGCAGTTAGCTTATTTTTGTGGGTCACTTCTGAATTCTGGTTGTTTGTTTGCAAACAAGGTGCTATATAAGGCATCTATGGTTGTCTAATTCTTCAGACTGCCGTCCTTCCATGTTCTAGTTGTAGTTATTTTTTAGCAACTTGCATTTAAATTCACACAATCGTGTCAAAATTCGCATTTGAGGAATGAATATGTGTTATCGTGTTGTAGAATAAAATGATCTCTAATGAGTAAAGTAATTGACCTATGAATCTAGAACCACTATTCAAATCCCATAACGGTAGTGTATGTTGGACTAGACACATAGCGCTATATTTTTATGAATATATCACATTGAAAATGAGCCTAGTTTACATAGAGCAACATTTCAGCAAAACAGCTTACCTTTGTGATTTTGTCTTTGCAAATGTTTCTGGATGCAAGTTGAGAAATCACTGTGTATTATTCATTGTGGTGTATGGGATTATGCTTGACTGTTGCAATACTGTGGATTCACTGATTTTAGGGAGGAAAACATGCGAGATTGGGCTCATTTCCGCTGGGGAAGCATCTGAGAGGGAGGATCCATTTAGTATGATGACCATCTCGCCAATACGATTAAGCTCTTTTGGTAACTTTTCTTTCCATCGGGTTTCACACGATTTCTCAACTTTCAACCAGAGACACAAAAGCTCTGCCAGCTTTTTCTTTTGAATCACTGTTGCAACACCGTGATTGCGATTCAGAGAGTTCAGAGGTCTATGAAGTCAAAGGCCTCAAGTTTATTTTGAAACCTATAATGAAAACCTCACTTTCTCTTATTCCTTCCTTCCTTCCTGTTCTTTGTCTTCTTGGCTTTTATTCACAATCAAAGAGAGGAAGCAAACCGGGGAGTCACCCTGAATGAAGTGAAATGGATGACAGTAACGTTGCTCAGATCAGTGATACATGTTTTAATCAGCATTCCTCCTGAATGTACGCTTGCTCAGAGTCGTGTCACTTCCAGGAACCGTCTGGCACAGGAAGTACAGCGATCCCACGCTGAGATCTTCCATCCCTGCAGCTAAACGGCAGAGTTTTCACAGGCTTAATTGGCCTTCCTGTCTCACAGAGAGACACTAAAGAAGATCTATTAGCTTTTAAAACACCTCCCGTTCAGTTCTGTGCATTTCAGACTCGGGTCAGGCTGTTTTTCTTGGCTGTCGTGTTGCATCGAAGCTCAGAAACAGCGGGAGTGATACTTTGCTGTGACAGATAACATTTCGTTTTTCGCAAGCTAATGGACAGGCAAAAGCATTCCCGCAAAGAAGGGATTCACATTATTGTGTGTTTAAAGGGCAGAGCCGCTGTAGGGAATTCAGCATGGTGTATTTCATTCCTGAATAAAAGCTCTTTCTGTAAAGGTCTTTCTCACTGCATTTTACTGATGACAGTGGTCAGATGAGAGCCCAAAACAGACACCTATAAAAGCTAAGGAAAAAGATGATTCACACACTGTTGTGACCATTGCTCTGTTGTTTTATTAACTTTGCTCTTTCATATCTCAGGCTAAGAAGTGGGGATTTCAGTTACGTATTAAATGTTACTCTTAAAATTCATTAATTGACAATTATTGGCACATTACTGGCAATAAAAATAAAAGAGCACTACATCTAATTTATTTCGTTTTTATTGATAGATAGCTGGCAGCTAGGGGTGGCACGGATCAAATTTTTCACGGTTCAGTTTGTTTCACAGTTTTAGAGTCATAGTTTCTGTACAGTTCGGCTATGTTTATGGAAAAACTGTACTTTCTAATAAAAAAAGAATAATAATATTATATCCAACTACAAGCAACAACACAAATAAATTCAATAGACTAAAGATCCAAACAATAAACAGTGATGTTCAGTTTTTTTTTTCTTAGGTCTAGCATAAGATTTTAGGTACAGAAATTGAATAAAGTACTCGAATGTAAAACAGCACTCCATATTGGACCGTATAAATTAAAGATTATTTATCTTAAGATGAATTATCTTCATTTAAGTTACAAGAGTTTTTAATCAAGAGCAGTGAGTGATTTCTTTTATTGTTGCTGATTTAAGTTGAACCGCGGTCCCAGCGCGTGTGTGGTGAACCGAACGGCTCGTTTTTTTCAGCGAACCGTGCCACCCCTACTGGCAGCAGAGAGCTTGTTTGATCTGCTGATTCCTCATGTAAGGTGATGATATAGCTTGAGGAAGTGATGTTGTGGGATGCCACTCCATGTCAAGAAAAAGCTGAGACACAAACACAGAGCCACCCCTCATCCTGGCCCCAAATCTGAGTCCACGGGGTCACAGCAGTGATATTTCACCAGAAGAAGAGAGGGAGATCTTGGCTTGTTTTTAGGAACCCCCTGCTGCTCCTATGAGATGGACTGAGTCAGTTTAATCAAATTAAACAGTGAGATGCTAGAGTTAAACCACGTTTGTCTCTGCCTTTTGTTTATTAAATGCCTTGAAGGTTTGGCTACAGTACACGAGGACAGGGCAGAGCTTTAAATGTAGCTTCACAAATATAATATTTTTAATGAACATTCACAAAAGCTTGACCGGATGTGGTTAGTCAACATTATAATTGTTTCTTTTCATTATTATTATTATTATTAATATTATTTTTTTTTTCTGTTTTAGCAATACTTTTTTTCTTGTATTTTTTTTGTAATTTGAGATTACAATCTGTGATCAACTCAGATGTGGCTCTTTTTGTGTCTTTTTCTCAGTTGAATTATTGTGGTTTGTTTAAGCATCAACTTTGTCTCATAAACATTTTAAGGAGAAATAAAGATCGGTGCATTTTTCAATGTAGAGAATTTGAGGATAAATAGTTGAGAACTTGGTTTCTGAGCACAGTTTGAGATATTACATTACATTTACATTTATTCATTTAGCAGACGCTTTTATCCAAAGCGACTTACAGATGAAGACAGTGGAAACAATCACAAACAACAAAAATAGCAATGATATATAAGTGCTATAACAAGTCTCAGTTAGGTTAACACAGTACATGTAGCATGGGATTTTAAATAATAAAATAAATAAAAAGAAAACAGATAGAATAAAAAAGAATAGAGCAAGCTAGAGTTAAAGGTCTTTACACGATTCTTGAAGATGGCTCAGCTGCTCGGATTGAGTTGGGGAGGTCTTTCCACCAGGAGGGAACATTTAATTTAAAAGTCTGTAAAAATTGAATTTGATGCGAGCAGCTATTGGAAGCCAGTGCAAATTGATAAACAGAGGTGTGACGTGTATTCTTTTCGGCTCATTAAAAAATTAATCTTGCTGCCGCGTTCTAAATTAATTGTAAAGGTTTGATAGAATTGGCTGGAAGACCTGCCAAGAGGGCAATGCAATAGTCCAGCCTGAACAGAACAAGAGCTTGAACAAGGAGTTGTGCAGCATGTTCCCAAAGAAAGGGCTTGATCTTCTTGATGTTGAATAAAGCAAATCTGCAGGATCGGACAGTTTTAGCAATGTGGTCTGAGAAAGTCAGCTGATCATCAATCATAACTCCAAGGCTTCTGGCTGTTTTTGAAGGAGTTATGGTTGATGTGCCTAACTTGAAGGTGAAATTGTGATGGAACGATGGGTTTGCTGGAATCACAAGCAGTTCTGTCTTGGCAAGGTTGAGTTGAAGGTGATGGTCCATCATCCAGGAAGAAATGTCTGTTAGACAAGCTGAGATGTGAGTAGCTACCGTCGGATCATCAGGAAGGAATGAGAGGTAGAGTTGAGTGTCGTCAGCATAGCAGTGGTATGAAAAGCCATGTTTCTGAATGACAGAACCTAATGATGCCATGTAGACAGAGAAGAGAAGTAGTCCAAGAACTGAGCCTTGAGGCACCCCAGTAGTTAGATGTTGTGACTTGAACACCTCACTTCTCTAAGATACTTTGAAGGACCTATCTGATAGGTAAGACTCAAACCCTTGAAGTGTGGATCCTGAGATGCCTTTTGCCAGTAGGGTTGATAGGAAAATCTGGAGGTTAACTGTGTCAAAAGCAGCGGACAGATCAAGCAGGATAAGTACTGAAGATTTATATTAGACATCTAAACAGGACAGATGTGGAAATACTATTATACATTATAAACACAACTCCCAAATGAGATCTCTTAAATATATTGATTGCTTCACATTAAATGTTTCAGTTGAGAAGAAGATCATGATATTTCATGTTTCTCCTCTAGAGTAAAAAATAAAATAAATAATAAATAAATAAATCTTGATATAGACTATTAAGGGATGCTATTATAAATTAAATAATGTATGCATTAATTTTGCACTTCCCTTTTTGTTTATTGTAATTGTAACCTAAAACTATATTAAAATAATTAAATAAATCTGAAAACAATTCTATTTAAAAATAACGGAATAAATCTGTAATGTAACTTGTTTCCACTACTGAATATAGATATAAAAAATAAATAAATAAAAATAAATATTTTCTCACAATTGCGAGTTTACATCTAATGATCCAAACAAATCTAACATTTTACATCTAACTTTTTTTCTCAGAATCGTGTGATATAAACTTGTAATTGTTACTTTTTTTCTGTCAATTCTGAGTTTATATCTTGCAATTCTGACTTATTTGCTAAAAAATGTGAGATATAAACTTGCAATTGCGAGTTATTAGGTCCAATTATGAGGAAAATAGACTTACCATTATCTTACAGTTGTAATTTTATCTCGCAATTCTGAGAAAAAATTTCACAATTAATGTTACAATTTCCCCAAAATCTAATAAAAAAACAGCTAAATTATACATGGTTTAGCTTTAAATATGTATAATATGAAGGACAAAAATACACAAAAATTACTAAAAATTTAATTCAAATGAAACTGAAAAATAGAATAATAAAAACTATCTCAAAATTTGAATAAACTATTGTATGTAAGCATTAATAAAATAACACTGGTGTCATTTGTGTCTATTTCTGTCTCTCTAAAGGACTTTCTCTAGCTTCCTGACGACATCTTACTGGGCTTCAAACATCTGATCTCTGTGTCAGGTGTCAGGACGTATCTGCTGTCCGTTGTGTGTCCACTCGGTTGTGAGGGACGTTGGCCATCAAATCTGATGAAGTGTGTTGTGGATGCTCCTCTGACGCAAACAAACCGTTGAGTTGTAGTGTCTGGTGTCAGGGAAACGCATAGCAATTTAAATGCTACCTATAAATACATCTCTAAGTCCATCTATTTTAAACCGTCATGTTGAAGTGAGCAGTTCAAGGCCACAAGCGATCACCTATAGAGACTTAATTCAGCGCTGATAGTTTTGTTGTTTTATTTGCATTGTTGTGTTGTTGCTAGGGTGTTCAGGGGTGTTGTCAGGGTGTTGCTTTGATGTGTCTAAGGTGCTCTGACTGGTTGCTATGCAGGTGCTAGGATGCTCATGGTAATTTCCAGGGTATTAGTATGGTTTTCTGAGTGGTTAACAACTTTGTGCATTAATATTTGAGTATGTGTTATAGGTGTGGATTTCCTAAAAGCTGAATAAAAAATAAAGAAAAAAAATGTAAAAGTTAATTGGATTTGACTTACACTTAGATTTTTCCACCTATTGGGCATTAGTAATAATGATGTTTGACTTAGCAAACAGCAATGTTCAATCTAGCTCAATCTTAAAGTCCATAACCACACAGTGATGCAGCTCGACAGAATGCTCTCGATGGTGCCTCTGTAGAAGGTGCACATGATGGGGGACGGGGCTCTGGCTTTTCTCCATTTGCGGAGGAAGTAGAGATGCTGCTGTGATTTATTGTCCAGTGCTGCAGTGTTGTCGGTCCAGGAGAGGTCCTCTGTGATGTGCACACCAGGAACTTGGTGCTGCTCTTCTGTTGATGGTCAGAGGAGCATGCTGAGTGTGTACTCTCCTGAAGTCAACAACAATCTCCTTCATCTTCTCCACATTCAGAGAAAGATTGTTGTTAATGCACCATCTGGCCAGGCGGCTCACCTAGCTCCTGTAGTTTGTCTCATGTCTGTTGCTAGTGAGACCCACCACAGTCGTATCATCCGCAAACTAAATAAAGAGGTTGGATTTGTTTGACGGTGTGCAGTCATGAGTCAGCAAAGTGAAGAGGAGGGGGCTCAACACACATCCTTGGGGGACCCCAGTGTTCAGTGTGATGGTGCTGGATGTGTTGCAGCCGACCCGTACTGCCTGAAGTCTTCCAGTCAGAAAGTCCAACAGCCAGTTGCACAGCGAAGTGTTGAGCCCCAGCTGGACCAGTTTGTTAATGAGCTGCTGAGGGATGATTGTGCTGAACGCTGAACTGAAATCTATAAACAGCATTCCGACGTATGAGTCTTTTTTCTCTAGATGTGTGAGTGCTGAGTGGACGGTCTCTCAGTACATGCCCAGTAATGTTCCGCTCATTTCAGCAGGGAAATGTTGCTGTCACGGGTCAGTGGTGGGGGCTTGTAGTCTGTAAAGGTCCTTGTAAGCTCCTTTCTGGATGGTGTAAACAAAATCCAAAATGTTTTTACCTCGTGTTGGAAAGTTAATGTGTTGGTGTATTTTTGGGAACACACTCAAGTCTGTGTGGTTGAAATCCCCAGCCAAGATGAGAAAAAAATCATCAGGGTGAGCTGGTACAGTTAATTCAGTGCCCCACTCCTGTTGTTGGTGTTGGAGCAGGGAGGAATGTAAACAGCAACGAACAGTATGGCTGAATATTCCCTCAACAGATAGAACGGCCGGCACTTGTTAATATGGTTTGAGGGGTGTGTTTAAGGATATACTGCCCAAGCAGTCAAACTGATGTCAACAGAAAAGGAATGCCATTCCAGAGTGGAAGTAAATGTTCAGATTTTGATTAAAGATTACAAAGACAAACAGTTTTTTTTTCAGCGGATTAACTTGAATGGATTAAGTGTTTACATCAAGACTAGCAATGTGCTCTAGCAAAGTAAATAAAGTCAGTTTTGATTTCAAGCTGACTTAAAGTCATTAAAAAAAATCTGCCTTTCAAATTCTCAGCCACATATGCACTGAAGTTTAGACACATCTGATTGCATTCACATAAACACAATGCACAGTGCAGACGTGGAGTGAGCAGAACTCATTGTAAAAGAAAGAAAGGAACATTTCCTTCCATTCAGTATTGAAAGTTTTAATCGCAACATCTTACACGAGAAAGCTCTTTGCATTCAGTTGGCGTCTTTCGACCAAACCCAAACTGCACGACTTCAAACAAACAGCACAAGTAAATGGATAAATAATGAAAGCCAGCCTGCTCTAAACCAGCTGCAGACATGAAATGACTCAAACACCACTCATTCAGTCAGAACTTAAAGCATAACAGTTTGTTTTAAAATTCAGCATTTAATAAAATTCAACTATAACTGTGTATTCAGCTTTAATACATCAATTGCTATTAAGTTTTACAGTCTACAACTGAATTTCAAATGAGTTTTGAAACCATTGATATAAAACATTTTTATTTTCACAGGCGTTTATTAAAAATAGTTCTGTCAACATCTAACAGATATAACATTTCCACAGACATATTTTAAGGAATGACAATTACAAGCATAAACTGAATTGTTAAGATGCGTTTTCATTCATTAAAAAAAAAATAAGCACCTGAAATCAATAATTCACAATTTCCATGATTAAATACACAAAAATGACATAATACTGTCATCTTCACATACTGTAACACAGTCATAAATCAATGCTCAAATAAGAGCATCTTCGTCTGTCCTCATAGTCTGAAATACAAAACAAATTCGATAAAAGAACATAATAACGTCTGGTTTTCCATCCCATTGTTGTTTATATATCATAATATTAGTGATATAAGTACCGTACATTCACAAAAGTGACATATAAAGTATCTGGGTGTCAGAAAGACACTCTTGATGAAGAATAAATCATTGTTCTACATTTCCTCATTTTCCTCCCTTTTCCTTTATGTCTCAAAGCTGTCGTACCATTAATTCACCCAGACAGGGAGCAGCCATGGATTAATATGGCACTTCCCGTCTCTGGGGTTTGCACAGTGGTTACTTGTCTTAATTGTGATGCTTTCGCCCTTGGCCCACGTCCCAGCTAACCGTACATTTTGGTCTTGTTTTCCATAACAGATATCTAAACATTCTTAAAAAAGAATAATTTAAGATATTAAAGGGATAGTTCAGCCAAAAATGAACATTCATGTCATCACAAACTTTCTTTATGCTGCAGAATGTAAAAAGTAGGGGTGCTCCGATCACGATCGGCCGATCGTTATGCGCATCTCATCAGTAAAGCCGGTTCTCTAATCAGCGGTTAATTCCATCAGGTGCGTGATTTCACATAGAGCAGCTGTTACTACACAGAGCCGTTGTTAATAGAGAAGATGCGCAAATCCACTTCATTTTCAGCGTTTATTGGCGCTTCTTCTCAGTTAACAACGCTTCTGTGTAGTAACAGCTGCTCTATGTGAAATCAGGCACCTGATGGAATTAACCGCTGATTAGAAAACCAGCTTTACTGACGAGTTGCGCATTAACGATCGGCCGATCATGATCGGAGCACCCCTAGTAAAAAGAGACATTTTGAAGAATATTGGTAGCCATACAGTTTCTGTTCCCATTGGCTTCCATTGTATGGACAAAAAAATACATTGGAAGTCAATGGGGAAAAAATTTCTGAAATTTCAAAAAAGTTTTTAAAAATCTGAAAATTCCAAACCGTTTTGGTTCCCATCGACTTCCATTGTATGGACAGTTATATTTCTTTAAAACATATTCTCATTGTTCCACAGAAAAAAAGAAATACTTTAAGGTTTAAGATCTGAGGTCTGAGACGTTAAATGATAAAATCTGGTTTTCTGGAAAATGTAACAAAATAGAGTGAATATATGCATAAAATAAGAGAAACATATCTGTCCGTGGGGTGACAAAAATAAATAATATGAATTCAAAGGGAAAATAAGAATATAGAGAATTTTTTATTTTTTTTTTAGAAGCCAAAACGTATGCTATGTGGTTGCTAGGGTTAGTTGCCAGGGTGTTGCTTTGATGTGTCTACAGTGTTCTAAGTTGTTGTTAGGGTGTTGCTATGTGGTTGCTAGAGTGTTACAGGTAGATTCCAGAGTGTTTAAGTGAGTTTCTGCTTAAAACCGAAAAAATTAAAATAAAGGAAAAACTAAAATCTGTCAGTTGTCTGGTTTAGAAAAATAAAATTATTTTAGCTGATTGACAGATCATTTCCTTGTTTTAAGCATAAATGGTAATGGAATACAAGACAAAAAAATACTAATTAAGAGCTGCATTCCAGTTGCTAGGGAATTGCTGTGCTGTTGCTAGGGCGTTCTGAGTAATTGTTAGGGTGTTGTTGTTGTAAGTGGTTCTAAGTGCATTCTGGGTGATTGCCATGACACTGCTTTGTTGTGTTTTGAGTGTTTTTCTGTGTTGCGTTTCACACTGTAGTGTCAGCGATCGACATAAACCTCTAACCCGGTGTTTGAGAAGTAGCTACAGTGCTGCATGAGCGAGTACACACTAGGACATGAGAGCTGTTTCAAGCAGATCGTTTTGTTGCGGTGCAGCTGTGTCTGAACATCTGGACGCAGGCAGCTGCGAGTCTGTCTCGGTTAACTGTCCCGAGCGCTCATTCCCAGAGCCGTTCGTGCAAGACTTGGGCTCCAAATGACGTCAGCGGCGCACGATGACAGCGGGACATCCTGGCTTCACTTTTCTACAGTGAAAGGAAGCAGAGATGAGTCGTCCATCTTTTTTTTTTTTACAATCTGTAGCAAAACATCTGGACGTCATCTCAAATGTGATGCATTGACTTGTTCACCATGAAGGTTACTGAGTTTGTGCTCGTGTCGAATCAGGCGAAGATGCTCCTCTGATGGGCCATCAGTGCTGTCTGACTCTCTCGTCTCCTCTCTTTCTTTCTCTCCATCTGCAGCTTCCAGCAAACCCCGCTCAGCACAAGCAGCACCAGCCCGGCCGAGAGCAGCACCAGTCCGAAGTATGATATGGTGGAGCCGTGCGAGTTGAAGCTGTACGCGACAGCCGTCACCACGATCCCCGCGATCAGGACCACCACTCCGAAGGGCACGGTGCAGCGGTAGCAGGACAGCTCTGCTCCGCCGGTGGCCGCCGTCAGCTGCCCCTCGTTGACCAGGGGAATGGTGACGGCCAGCAGCTGCAGTTGAGGAGGCTCGTTGTTGTTGGTTTTCTCTTGCAGCATTCGCTCGGGAGCTCCGGGGATGGTCATGGTGTCTTTGACCAGCTCGGAGGGCATCGCAGAGTCCAGGGTCCGTGTATTTTGGGGCATCAGCCGCAGTCTCTACTGTGTCGGTTCACTGTGTTTCCTCACCGTTTCCACACCTAGAGGACAAACAGCACGTTTATTTACAGAGGCATGATAAAGAGAAACACTGCTTTTTAGTTTCAAGACAAAACCATGACAAAATTACCAAAATATGAAAATATAAAGAAATCTAAGCTAATTCAAAATATCAATAAATACTATAACAACATTAATAATACTGACAAAAACAACCCTGCCTGGGTGATTGCTATGGCACTAGCGAGTTGCTATAGTTGCTAGAGTGCTCTGGGTGTTTGTGTGTGTGTATGTGTTGCTAGGCTGGTTGCTAAGGTTTGTTTGTTTATGGGATGTATGATGAGTTACACACCGAAGACTGATCTAAACAAACCTCTAACTCGATGTTTGAGAAGAGCGATGTGTGAGCGAGTAAATGCTAGGATGTTGTTTTGGTTTTCAGACGGGAAGAGCCGCACGGATCTGCTCTATGAGCGCGGACACAGGCTGAGTGCCACATTCCCTGGAGAGCTCGCTGTATGGCATTACAGACCGGCCCCCGAAACACGAGCGCCGTATGAATTAACAGCCATTTCTCAAGGGGCTTTTTCTTAAGACACTCAGCAGATCTGCCAAACGCCCGCGACTCTCTTCGCTCTGACCCATACACGTTACAGCTGCAACATTTGGCCTGGATTTCAACCCTCATGTGCCATTTAGATTCACTTCAATACTACACCATTTAGGTCTTCTTCAGTGACCCAATACACTGCAAACACAATATGATAAATAAGTCATGGGAGCATGTTTTTGCTTTACTTTGACTCATCAGTTTACTAATTTTAACTAAATTTTTAAGGTATAAAATATTAAGTAAAGCCAGCTTAATAGAATTGAATTTAAAATGACTTATATAGTAAATTATATTATAAAAAAGGTAGAAAGAGATGGATATCATTGCATATTAGTTTTTAGCCTATACTGAACATGCACTTTTCAGAAAACTGCTATCCAGAGTGGAAACGTTGCTTCTTTATAACAAAAACACAATACAATGATACAGTACAAATACAATAAAATCCAATTAGACTGGGCGACTCATTTATAAAATCTGAAAATTGCATTAAGTTGAAATCTTGCTTATAATCAGCTCTCATAAAAATAGAAAAAGTCATAAAATATCAGTCTAATACTTCAGTGCTGTAGTACGTTTTTTGTTTGTTCATAATGCTATAGTAATTACTTTATTTTAAAATGTCTTAAAAAGTTTTCACTTAAAATACAGTTTTTATAATTATATTTACATTTAAATCTGATTTTGAAAAAGGTCAAATGTTTAAATGCATTTGTGCAGGATTGTATATGTATTTTATATAGTAATAGAAATTGACTATAAATGTTAAAGCTTGTATTTTGGTCACTTAAAATGTTGTTTTTATCATTATTTAGTATTTAGTGCATTTACATTAAAATGGTAAAAATGTGTTTTTGATACTTGTTCACCAATTATACAATGAAACAAAATGGTTTGGATACAGCTTTCGATCGAATTGCTAGTAGATTTCATTAATAATTATGAAGAAATGTTAAATGACACTGAATTAAAAATGCAGTTTTTAACTAGAAAGACTGAAATAGTATTTTCTTGTGAAAATCTAGCTTTATTTACAATGTTTTTATGGTGTATGTCAGAAACTGCATGCAAGAAGGCTGCAGATACATGAGCAACACATTTACAGATATACAAACTAATTGTTACTCATTAAAATCCTAAATGTGAGTGAATTAATGATGCATGGAGAGTTTGCTGCATGCATGAAGGTAACTTGAGAGCGGGATCAAGTCATTCACCTCACACGTGTTTTCCATCCTGTCCTCTAAAGATCCTGTTCAGCAAACTGAAGAAGTGAAAGTCCCGTTAGACTCCAAACGCAGTCCGCTGGTGAAGCTCTCCTGTGAGAGACTGAGTGAGTGTGTGTGTGTGTGGCACTCATTCACTAGATGTGTGTCTGTGTTTCTCCTCCTCCATGTGAACTAACACTGCTTCAGTCTGAACTCAGGGGAGGAGCGTAAGCGGCAGGTTTAACCATCTCATGGAGTCTTTTACAAACCATATAATCTTCTTTCATTATATATTCTTATGGCTGGTCACAAAATAAAGTTTATTGAGAGCAAATAAAACTATATCACTCTGGTTGAGTATATTGATTTTGGTCAAAAAAAATAAAATAAAAAAAATAGTTCACCCAAAAAACTGATTAACTGATGGACTGGAGCGGTGTGGATTACTTGTGGATAATTGTGATGTTTTTATCAGCTGTTTGGACTCTCATTCTGACGGCACCCATTCACTGCAGAGCATCCACTGGTGAGCAAGTGATGTAATGCTACATTTCTCCAAATCTGATGAAGAAACAAACTCATCTCCATCTTGGATGGCCTGAGAGTGAGTACATTACATCAAAAAACAATTTTTAGGTGAACTTTTCCTTTAAAGTTTGTGCTTTAAATATAAATACCATGCTCTTGACACAACACTACATTATTATAAATAACTGTACTGAGTTTATTTTTCCCATATTTTTCTCGTCTATGTTTAAACGCTTAGCTTTAAAAAGTAAAGTGTGTTGGAAAATAATTATCTGCATATCCAGCACATGTTTCTCCTTTAATAGTGTTTTAAAAGCATCCCAAAATGAAGATGGCTGATGATGTGTGTTTTTGGTTTTAGTGCATTCAAATCAACATCAACTGCATTTCACACTTTTACAAAAGCAGCCGAACAACCAACATTTTCTAATCAAATTTACATTTATTTACGTGCAAGACACTTTTAGCCAAAGCAACTTTTGTAGGTATAGTTACATTTATTGGAGAATAAATGAAAATAAATGGCATTTAAAAGGACATATTAAAATATTTATTGATATTAATGCACATGCAATATTCTTTTCAATATCTGACATGATAGATACACAAACACTCATGTGTGTTGTGAACGTACATTTGAATGTGTCTGTGATTTGCCCTCTGCTCTCAAACACACACATGTGACTCGAGCATCCTTCTTTTTGTCTTGTAATGTGATACAGGGTGTTGTCTACAGTCTTCCTTCCCGGAGGAAATCTTTGCTCAGATGCAGCACACGGTGAGGGTCATCGCTCGGATCTGTCTGACTGACAGCACGGACCACGGAGAGTTTCGTCATTTGGCTCCAAGTTCTGCAGAACTAGAGGAAATGCTTGAGTTCATACAACGCAGATCTTACCAAACTGTTCTTTGATAATCTTTGACACAATCTTTGATGTTCTTTAGTTTAAACGTCATTTTTGGCTGTATAGTATAGTGTATACTTGAGTTTATATACAGTATGGTTTGTCCTCTTTGGAAACTCACAACTGTTGTCACACGCTGTCCATTTCTGATGAATTAACAGGCCTGTTATGAATGTGGTGGAGTATAAATATTTGAGCTGGTCTGGAGATATCGAGTATCACAGTTTTGGGTTACTAACTGTGGCTCATACACTACTGCTCTGAGACAAACGTCTCTGTTCCTCGTGTCAGCGTCCTGCTCACTCTGTCAGGGTTTATTTTGAGATAATGACTGCTTGACTGTACATTATCTCTTAGTTACAACATAGTTAAAACAAAATATAATTAATATAATTTACAGATGTTCACAATACAATTTGGGGGAAAATGCTGCATGCACATACAAAGTTAATTAAATACTGACTAGAATAAAATCTAAATACATCTTGATATATAAATCTAAAATAAAATGTTAAATATATATTTTAAATAATTTATATATCAGTGTTTATTTTGAGATTATGGCACGTTTACTGTACATTATGCCCTAATTGTGGTACAACACACACACACAGGTTTGTTTTTGTGAACTGCGAGGACATAGGCGTAATGGTTTTTACAAACCGTATTTTATGTTGCCCTACCTACACTTAAACCAACCACTTACAGGAAACTTTCTGCATTTTTTGATTTTACAAAAAAAAAACAAAAAAAACAAAAAAAAACGGAATGATTAGTAAATTTGAAATGCATATATTAGAAATATATTATAAGATATTTCATACATTATATATTATATTGTATATTATATATACGACAAAAGCTTACACTGGATGCTCATATATCTACATGTATAAAATACGGAAATAAAATATCGATTCCCTATCAAAATCATGTAAGTGTTAAGTCGTGCAGTGAGCACGTGGCGCGCGATCAGCTGCGCTCTGACGTCATCTCGCGCGCACACATGACTCTCGTGGAAGCAGCAACATGTCTCTGCTCTTCAGCGACGAGGAGCACCAGCAGGCGTGGGTCGAGCTGAGGGGGGCTGGGAGCTCTTCACTGGGACCATGGACGTCCAAATATACAGACTATATAACAAGGTTAATATAGCATGAGTGACAGAACACGCGGTCAAAACAGTGCAGCAAAGCGAGGAGGTGTCGGCTTTACAATCTATAAACATCACAGGCCAACATAACATAACTAAGATAATGCAGTGGTTGTGATTATTAACTGCTCAAAGGTCATATATTATTCTATATAATATTGAACAACATATAGCCTACAATATAATACAATTATATATTATGTAAGCTTTAAACTCACTGCAAACTAGACCTAGACCTACTGCAGCTAAATTTATTTGTTACTTGTATTAAAGGAAAAGTTAACTAAAAAACATTGTTGTGTTGTATAAAATAAAATGCATACTACAGGAGGCCGGGGCTAGTTGTCACATGTTGTCATAATCCATGTATTTTAATAATTTGTAATATTTTGAATCAAAAGTCCAAAGGTACATCTGTTTTCTCTAGCAGTTGTTGATTTGAATCAACATACACATCTAGTATTTTGCCAGTTCTTCAAATCGTCTTGTTTTATTAATCATTCTGTTATTAATTATGATTGATGTTTTTAAGTGTCTGAATTATTCCACTTATTACTTTTTGATCCCCATTTATCCTTCCACAGTTTTCCTCTAATTACTTTATAATTCATAATGGACTTACTGCTTTATGCGCTGTTAAATGACAGGTTTCCTTTTTCCATTTCAGAAATTGGCTTTTTAAAATAAATGAACTCTGACAAATATTCGCTGAAGTTGAAAAAGTAAGTGAACAAACAAGTTTATAAAATTTGCACATAATAAAATGGCTGAATCTAGTGACAGGGCAAAACGTTTCTGTTATATAATACTCAACACAATGTGTTATGCATCTGTTGCATAGCATTTTCTAAAATACATAAGTAACATGCAAACATTGAAATGTCTTCCATGCTCACCCATTAAATATCCAGATGTTAGTGATTTATAAGCAAAAACATATAAGCAAAAGCAAGCATGACTGATGCATTCAAGAGATCCTGTCTGCATGCATCGGGATTTTGGGTTTCCTCTCTCGTGCATCAATAACAGCGCACACATGTGTCATCTATCATGATTCTTGATCAGCATTACAGGGTCTGGATGTGATCTGGCTCGTGTTTGTGATGCATTTGTCTTTCTTGTCATGTTCTGCAGGATACAGGTTTGTATGAGTACAAAGTGTTGGGTTCTCTGGCCAGCTGTGCTCCAGATCTCTGCGCAGATGTTTACATGGATCTGAACTACAGGAGACAGTGGGACTCGCCTGTCAAAGGTAATTATTAGTGGGACGTGTTGATCTTTCACAGCCAAGCACCTTCATGAAATCATCATTCAGTGCTGGGTAGATTACTTACAAAGTGTAATAAGTTTTTTATTCCAAATGTCATGACAAAAAGTTTAGTTAATAACGTAATCCCTTACATTACACATTTAAGAAAATATAGTCAGACTGTTTAATTGTAATATTTTATCATGCAATAAATAAAAAGTAAGAGTAGTCTGATTACAAGTAATTTACAGTGCAATATAATCTTATTACAAGTACTTAATTTTTGCAGTCTGATTATGTAATCCAGATGACATGCAATCTGTTGATTCCCAGCACTTCCATCACGCCTCAGAGTTTAGTTAGTTTGTATCTCAGTTTGAGTCGTAAAGCATTTTAAGACAGATTCCTCCGGTTGAAGAAGAGGTTATAGTTGATGATACACCCATTTCTAGAGCAGAACAGCTCAAATGGGCTTTTGTTATGGGTAAAGAATTAAAAATAAATGTGAATGCATTATCATAATTTCCACATTTGGCTTTATGGAGCTCAAATAAACTGTCACCCAGTTGAAATGCATCATATAGGGCTTGATTATTTCTAAACTTTTTTTTTCTTCTTTTTTTCGTATATTGAAGTTCCTTCCATTGCTGGTGGTCAAATGCATTCAGATATGCGGGTATTTGGGCTTAAATGTGTCATAGTTTAGCTGGATCAGATTTCTGTCCACTGAGCAGGTTTGAACTTTGATCTCCATCTCTTTTTTTGGCATCATTAAAGCTCAGTAGCTGATTACTGTTGAGTGTTAGTAATTAAAATGGGATGGGAGAGAGCACTGATTAAAAAAGATGAAGCTTTTTAAAGGGGCCGACATACAAGTTGTAGCATTTTAACATGAAGCATTTCCCCTGATTTCTAGTTAGAGTGTAAAAAAAAATCCTCATTTATTTATTTAAGTCCCCTCTGTTCTTCTTTGCAAACTATTTTCACTTTCTTTCTAACAAATCAACATCAAAACAGCATAAATACTTGTTGAATTCTTTAAAACATTTGTTTTACTTGCATAAACCTTTACTTTTGTCATTTTTCGTCAGCATGCATATTCAAGGTAGTGTTATTTAAGTATTTCATAGCAGTCCATTATTAATTTAAATCTATTTTTTTTTTACTTTGTTTTCTTTCTTTTTTTTCAAATGTAATTTTAAAGTTTAAGTATTTTTGTTTGTGTGTGTTTTCTTTTAGAAGTTAGAATGTGTATGTGTGTGTATAATTTTTTTTTTATTATCTTTATTCCAATTTAAGTTTAGATAAAAAAAAATTGCCTTTGTAACTAGCTGAAATTAATAGATACATAAATGCATATAGTAAATATGTCAATATGGGTGGTTGCATGTTAATGAGCTTGTGGTTGGGATAGTATTAACTTTCCGAGTTGTTTTTGCAGTTTATTAACAGATGGTCTGAACTGGCTAAAGAAGGAGTTTTGCTCCGAAGTGTTATGAGTGTTTTATTTCGTGAAATGACCGTTTACATGAAGTTAACGTTGGAAATCACTGCGGAGCTCGATCTGTTCTCTGGATCTGGGAGCTATTAAACCATCTTTAAAAATCACTTCGGTCCATGTTTGTGCTCCGGTTCAAGACATGAAAATGTTTTCGCTGTCCAAAATATCTGTTCTGTGTCACTTGTGATCTTTCAAATTGCATTATGTATCCTAACAAGCCGTTTTTTCTTATACTTGACCTGTTTTGTCGTTGCATGAGAGTGCATTTGTTGAGAAACTGTATAATTGAGAAAACTAGTTTTTGAGGTGTGACGTGTTAGGGTGGTGTATTTCCCGTAAACACAAATGGAGCATGAATGTGTGCGCGTGGGTGGAGTGGAGTGGCGTTTTATTAGAAACACATCTCTGGCTCCAGACATGCACGTGTTTGAGCTGATCTTTCGTGAAGAGTCTCATGCGTTTGTGCTGCAGTCCTGATGGATGAGCGCTTTTCCTCTGGGTGTTTGTTTGTGACTGACTCTCCAGAAACCCCACCAAAACCCTGCTTTATACACACAGCAGCACAATCTGAGCTCCAGCTCTCGATTACCTAACAGGCATTTATGGTTTTTAGGTTTTCTTCAAATAAACTCTTCAGTCAAACTGCAGGACTTGTTTGGTTCTTTCTTCTGAACATCTTGTCATGTTCAGTGTCTCTTTTCTCTGTAGTTTTCCCCGGCTGATGTGTAATTTCACTGGTCTCTGTGTTGTGTAATTTTTTTCATGCTTTTTCTTTTATTCACTGGTATGAATATTGGGTCAGACCACCAGAGCGGTGAAATGTGGTTTGTGTTACATCAGTCAGGAATCGCCTGTGATTACAATCACACGTAAACGCCTTCGCCTCCACCCTTGTTTGGTGAATATGTCATCTTTTTCATGCTAGTTACACCCGTGAACCACTCAGAACTGGGAAAACATGCCTGTGAGCATATTGAGAAACTATAACCGTTTTTTGTTTTTTTGTTTTGGGCAAGTAGCTAAAATAATTTAATTATTTTTTAAATATTTATTTTTTATTTTTGTATAATTATTTATAGTTTTAGTAATTTCGTTTTGTGTTTTTGTCACTGATATTATTATTATTATTATTATTATATTTCCAAGTTTTAATATTTTTATTTAATTGCAGTTATTTAGTGCGTTGAGTTAAATTTAATTTTGCCTTTGCAATTATTGGAAATAAGTTTCATTTTATGTATATACATATTTTATTTATGCTAAATTTGATTGTATTTTGTTTTAATTTTAATAATGTTTTTTATTTTTTATTTTATCTTATTATGTTTATTTGTTCATAATGTTTAATATATTTTTTTATTGTTGTTTTTATTAATTTAAAATCTGTTTTATTTATAGTTATTTTAGTACATAAAGTTGGAAAATAAGAAATGTTGCCTCTGCAATTATTTGAAATAAAATGTTTGTTATTATTATTATTATTATTATTATTATTATTTTCGGTTAAAGCTTATTGTGTTTTCATTGTAGTAATTTTGTTCAAATATCAACTGAAATCTATTAAACATTAGTTTGTTTTGAACTCAAGTGTTTTATAATATGAAACTGTTATTGCACAGATGTAATGTGTACGACGCCCAGCATTTACATGCAAAAGCGTTTGTCCTCACTAGCCTCCACTCTTGTGGGAAGATGTTTAGATGTTAGATATTGGACCTGGACTGAGGGAGTTGCTCCCATAAGAGTAAGAGTTCAGTAGAGATTCAGGTCTGGGTTTATTCAGTCCCTCCAGAAAAACGCGGATTTTTTTTTGTGATTGTTGCGGGCAAAAATCCTTGATTTTGCGGAACGTTCTCTAAAAAAATGCGACGGAATATGCAGAATTTTTTTGCAATTTTATGCGATGAAAGTGCGTGAACAAATCTGGAAACTGCTTCGCGTGTTCTTTTGCGCTTATTTTTTTGGGCAAATAAGAATGATTTGCGCGCTTCAAGTTTCACCCTGGTTTCACCGCGGGGTTTGCAGATGGTGTTCACGTCACGTAATTACATCACTTCATAAGGTTCCCATGGCAATAGGGGCGAAATGGCGCTTTACTTGTGTGAAGTAAACGCAACATTTTTCTACTTTCTGCTAATATATATGTGAGTTTCTGAAATCATGCTAGCCCGCATATTTCGCTTTCTGAAATCGGCAATTTATGCGGCAAAAGAGCGGCGTATTTGTAAAAATGCGACCCCGCATAAATATGCGGCCTTTGGCTGATTATGCATTAAATCAGGCGATCGATTTTCTGGAGGGACTGTTTAATGCAGGTCAGACAAGTTCTTCCACACCAGACTACATGAATGTCGCTCTGTATCATGCTGGAACAGAAAAGGATCCTGCCACAAAACTGGAAGCACACAATGTCTCTAAAATGATTTAATATGGTTGGATAAAGATTCATTCACACTGGAAATAAAATACCTTGTTAAACCTGGTGTCAGGGTTATCCACTGTCACTTTGTTTTATGTTTGTTTCTTGTGTCTAGTGTCAGCACATGGCCTTGTTAGTTATTTTCTCGGCCATGTGTTCCTTTAGCCCCTCCTTCTTGTTTCCTCTTTACCACATCCTCTTGTTACCTTAGTTGGACTAATTGTGCTCACCTGTCCCTCATTTATTTTCCACAAAAGGTAAGGTGCACTATAAATAGGGAGTGTTATGGGTGGGTGTGTTTCTTGGTATTTGTTGGTTTTGTTTTTCCTTGTGTTGTAGGTATATGCAGCTTTGCATCACAGGAATAAATTACATTTTAACATATTCCCACATAGAATACTCTTATTTAATAAGTAATATATATTAATAATTTTACAATTTTTACTGTATTTTAGATCAGACAAATTCAGCCCTGGTGAACAGAAGAGGCTTCTTTAAAAAAAAAAAAAACATTTCAAAGCAGTAAGTATTAAGTGTCCAAGGAAGCAAGAGGGCCGCAGTATGTGATCTGAATAGTTATAATATAGCTCTGAACACACAACTAAACACAGTCATGCACTTACTGTATATATCATAAGACATGTTAGCATGTACTGGTGCTGAATGTGTCCTTGCTCCTTCCCATGAGCCTCTGCAGACTGGTTCAGATGGATTACAGTGATCCAGCGCTCTCTGCTGGTGAAGTTAACTGCTGTTTGATGGACAGGACACTGAAGTTCACACTGATTTTAATGCAGTTTTTACCTGTTAATGTAACTTGCTGTATATTGGGGAATGCAATTATATTTCTGATACTTTGCAGATACTTTAAAACAGAAACCACATGATCAGGATCCAGCATAAATCACATGTATGACAATTGCTAGGAAATATAAATATATTTATGAGCATTTGCATGGACAATATTATGCCTGTATTCATGTCTGAAATCAAAATCGTTTACATGTTAATGCTTTGCACAGAAAAATGTGGTTGTTAAAATATAATTTTGATATGAAAAATCTGTCTTGTGATCAAGACTATTAAATGTCAGATTTCTTCAGTTCAAATATGCTAAATGTAACATTACATGGGACTGCATGAATCTGAATGTTGTGGTGAATGAATGATGTGTTTGGTGCAATACAGGCATCATTATCTGCTGGTGTTTACAGACCTGGTTTTATTAGTAAGAAATCGAGATCATATTTGACTCCGTTGTGCTTTCATTGTCTTTCGCTGTATTGTTTTCCTCTGGTTCTGTTGTTTTATTGACATCTACCTCTTAAACTCACAGTGCCGAACATTGAAAAATATTGCCTTTACATACTTCTTCCACCTGTTCATTACTGCAAATGTTTTCATGCAATAAACTGGTATTTTGCCTTGGAATGCAGTTTTATTTTTATAAGAATTGTTAAATACTGAACATAAATGCTTGTCTATCTATCTATCTATCTATCTATCTATCTATCTATCTATCTATCTATCGATCGATCTATCGACCTATCTGAGTACAAGTTAAATAAAAAATGAAAAATGTGGCAACTAGCTGAAATATTTTTCGTTTGTACATTATTAGAGTTTTTTTGGGGTACATTTATTTGATAAATCAGTTTGCCTTACCGTCAATGACGAGTTTCACATCTTCAACGTTTATTTTCATGACTGTCCAGCACATTTATCATCAAATTCTGATTACTGTAATTTTGCAGGATTTTTGTATTTTTGAATTTGTTTGTATTTTTTTACAATTATCTTCCAAGGTGATTCTCATAAATATTACTCTTATTATTATTTTTTAATTATCATAAATAACAGCAGCATAAATTCTGTTTTATTTAAATACTAAATATAAATAGATCTACAAAATTCCTAGGTGACTACATGATGTCATAGCAAACTGTCATATAACCTTAGCAACCACCCAGAAAACCTTAGCAACTGCTTAGCAATGCGCTAGCAACGAAACAACTAACAAAGATCCAGAAACCTTGGCAACTGCATAGCAATGCCTTAGCAACCTGTCAAAACTCCCGAATGACCGTCCAGAATACCTTAGCAACTGAATAGAAACTAATCAAAACTTGCAACCAGCCAAAATACTCAAGCAACTTCATAACAACCACTTATAAAATAATGTCAAAGCTCAAAACTTGGTGCTAAAAATAGCTTTAATGTAAAATATAATTTCTTGAATGTAACCTTGACAGGCTCTGTGAGATCAACCCTTGTTAGTGTTTTTCTTGGTCGAGCTCTTAATGCATGTGAGTGAATATGAGCTGGAGGAAACAATGGACCTGAAGATAAAACTGAGATGGAGGATCTATATTTGTCCCACATCTGGTCCCTGAAATGGCCCTCTTGAATAACATCAGGCTCTCCACCGCTTCTTTCCACCGGCTGTCCTTCACCAGTGCAAGGCAAATATATTTCTTGGCCAGCTGTTGTATTTCTTCTGATTGGTCATATGCAGGACTAATTAGCTTCAAAAAGCGATACATTTCTCCTGGTCTGTCTAAAAAAACCTCCTCTGATTTCCCAGGTGCCCGTCTGTCTGAACAGGCACTCCGCTCAGAAACCTTCCCGTCTGCAGCTTTCGTGATTCTGAATAGATTACAATTACAGACAGAGAGGCCTCTGGGAACAGGCATCCTTGATCCTGAATAGGCTTTTTCTCCATGCATGCAGTGAGGTTTGATGGAGGTTATAATTGCAAACGTTACACGGCACTGCGTCTGGCCCCTCTGTCTGCATCCTAAGAAGCCCCTGAACTCGAGGTTAGGTAATTATTTTCATAAGCATATGCTTTGCATTGTTGAAATCTTAACCGCTCTGGCGTCGAAGAGAGTCCAGGATCTGGTGCCAGTTTAAAGGAGTGCAAACAAAGTGTTTCTGCAGGTAACTCATTTGCGTCTCCGTCTGGATTTGTGCTGGATTAATGAGAAAAAATTGTTTATGACCATGTTGATGGTGTTCTTCTGCACCAATCATACCGCTGATGGGTCCAGAACATCCCAGTCAGGTCACATCTTCCAGAAGTCCACAGGTCGTTTTAGCATGTTCAAGTCTGCCTTTATTAATGTTCATCTTGGTCAAGAATGGCATTCGGCGAGGTGTCATGACATGAAGGCAATTTCCTTATAATCTGCATGTAAAATGTTGTTCCTCCTTTCATCAGGTCATCTTTGTCTTTGGCAGCAAACTAAGGGTTGTTGTCAGGTGCTCTGATCAAGTATTTTCCTCAGTTTCTTTCTTCTTCTTTTTTTTTCAGTTACAACAGATTTTAAACTTATGCATAAGGGTACCAGTCACTAGGAACCATTGGTGTCTTATTGTAGCCATAGACTTATTTAATAAAACAACTTCATCTCTATAACTGTGTGTGTGTGTGTGTGTGAAGCAAAGGAAGTAGAATTCCTCCAGAAGGGGGCATCAGAGTCTCTCGCTTTTTATGAATATCCAGTGTGTTTTTCTCAATTTTTTTTTTTAATCTGTCATTTGAGATGTGCAACTAGATTCATTTTCTCCTGTGTCTCAAAAAAAAAAAAAAAAAATAAGGAAGCGAATATAAGAGCTGACACTCCGTCTGATTGCAACTATTTCCAATGATTACAGCAGAACGTCTCTGTCCTCTAAACACTGGAGGACGGAGCCCACAGGGACCTGATAGCTCCATTATATCATTACTCCTGTGGCCGGAGAAAACACCAGACGACTGCTACTGTAACGCGCTACTGTAATCTCATTCACAGCCCAAGTGTTTCTCCAACAGCACCATGAGATTAAAAAGAGGAGTCTCGTGTGTCTCAGATGTTTCTCATCATCTGATAATAATCATCTGAGACAGAGTTGATACTTCAATGAAACATAATTGAGAACAAGCAGCCTTTGAGCAATGCATATAAATGCGCATATGTTAAATGCATACTTCATACACTGCAAAATTACTGATGTGTCCGCTATTAATGACTCATAAATTATTATGCAATAATTCATTAATAGTCATTATAATCAAGAGTGTTTGGGTAGCTCCAGTTTTATCTTTTTCTTTCTTTAATCTCTGTGAAGCTGTTTTGACAGTCTGTATTGTGTTAAGTGCTATAGAAATGAAAGTGAAAGGTTGGACTCCCAATCGAAGGGTTGTGGGTTCTAGTCTCGGGCCGGACGGAATTGTGGGTGGGGGGAGTGCATGTACAGTTCTCTCTCCACCTTCAATACCACGACTTAGGTGCCCTTGAGCAAGGCATCGAACCCCCAACTGCTCCCCGGGCGCCGCAGCATAAATGGCTGCCCACTGCTCCGGGTGTGTGCTCACAGTGTGTGTGTTTGTGTTCACTGCTCTGTGTGTGTGCATTTCGGATGGGTTAAATGCAGAGCACAAATTCTGAGTATGGGTCACCATACTTGGCTGAATGTCACTTCACTCACTTCACTTCACTATATGAATGTGAAAATGTGAAAGAAATAGCAATAAATTAGTTATAAACTTAATATGAAAGGGGTCTTGTTACAAGACCCATACAAAGGTTTGGGGATAAATTCGTTTTCATAAAGTTTGAACAGTCAATCCAAAACACTTTGGATTAAATATTTACAAGATAAAGATAAGTGAATAATTGTTTCTTCAAATTTATGATAAAGGGAGCAGTTGAGTGAAACACTATTATTGAAATTTTTGTTGATAAAGTCAGAAATCCTACAGATTTTTTTTTTTTTTTTTTTTAGATTAAGAATTATTTAATTTTTCTTATTATTTAAATTTATTTTTAATGTTTATTTTATTTTATTTTAATTATATATTTTTAGAAGCTCCAAGAAGACATTGGTCAGTTAATAATGCACTCACCTTTAATGAGTGAGTAAATGATGACAGAATATACATTTTTGGATGAACTTTCCATTTGTTGGTATGAATATATTGAATCCCACCCAGAGTCGTGTCATGTCATAGTGGTTGGTTGCACTTGTTTATTTTGCCCATGTACAGACAGACAGACAGTGTTTTGATTATGTGCACATACTGTATGCTTTCCTTGAGAAATATAAGACAAAGTTCAATAGTTTTGACTCATCCCTCATTTAAATTGTGGTTAAAGTGAGGTACGTTTAATGTAAGTACCCTGCGCAGTCGAATAAATGTTTAGATAACTGCACTTTAAAAGCCATATTATGCATGCTGACGAGACAGAATGGGAATTAAAATCACATAATTACTTGAACTACTTTAAATCAACCTGGTAACTCTAACTTGTTACAAGAAAAGGCCATTTTATATAGTGATAAATCACCTAGAACAGTAGTGCCACAACTAAAATAAAATGTAAACAATTTTACAGCTCAAATAATACACATTTTATAAGAAATGAGTGCTATAATGTTGTGATTTCTGACTGTAAACCATGTTTTTGCCCATAGACTTTAAGTACATTACTGCTAATTATGGAAGCTATTTTGCCACAGAATACAGAAAAAATGTAAAGTTAATTGTGTCTTTTTATCTTTTTTTTCAGAATTGTAAGATAAAAACATTAGGAATTGCAAAATGAAAACTCAGAATTTTGTGGTTTAAACGGACAATTGTGAGATAATAACTCCAAATTTGTGAGATAAAAATTGAGAATTGCGAGATTTAAACTCAGAATCGAGAGATTTAATCTAAGAATTGTTGTTTTGAGTAAGTTGCAAGATAAAAACTAAACATGTTGATATTTCAATTCAGAATTGTGAGATTTAAACTTGGAATTGCACGACCTGAACTTAGAATTGCGATTTAAACTCAGAATTCTGAGATATAAACTGAGAATTCTGAGATTTAAACTCAGAATTGCGAGATTTAAATTCTGAATTGATATTAAGATTCAAATACGAGATATAAACTCAGATTTACGAGGAAACATAGAATACAGGTTTGGAAGAACATGAGGGGGCAGGGAATGAAAACAGAATTTTAATTTTAGGGAGGACCTTTTCCTTTAATGTATTGAATCTGGAAGTGAAGGAAGTTTAAGAGTGAGACAGAATGGAGGTCAGTGTTGTATGAGGGTGGCCAGTAAAGACTCAGACTGTAAACAGCTCTGCGTGGCTGTTTGTTATTGAGTGACTGCGGTTGGAGCCAACAGTAAAGCTGTCTGTGAACTGAACTGGAATTCAGTAAACTGTCCGGTAGTTAATAAAGCCCCGCGCCAGACCATGAAGCACCGTGACCAGTCACCAACAGCTTCTCCATTAGACCCATAAACCCCAAGGAGAGGGATAAGCCCCATCCTGCGGCCTTTATTTATGAAGCGTATTAGGCAAAATCAACATATTTGGGATCAGGTTCCTGCTTCAGATACATTAGAGACTCCTCTCAGATCATCACACTCCAGCTCAGATCATTTACACACACTTATCTGTGGCTTTCAAGGACAAACACACCACGTCTGCATGGAGGTTTTCACAATAATTGTTTTGTAGCTTAACTGAGATGTGTAGACGACCAATTGAGGCCCAAAACATGCTAATTAAATAAGCAAACAAACATCGGAAGCCTTCTGTCCACAAAGAATAATGAAGAGGATTTTATTCAATGTTATTCAGTGATTGATCATTTGCCTAATTGTTTTGATGTTAATCACTGATTAATGTCACACGGATAGTTCCTGAATGCTGATTGGCATTTCACTCATTTTAAATAAGGAATAATTGACGACGATCCGTTGCATTATAAGAAAAATAATGCAGACCTGAGGTGGTGATGCGGTCACGACACATCACATGTCCATTATTTTCTGTATTCTGCAGTGTCATTTTCACACAAAACAACCGGGCTGGTTTGATCTCACAATCACTCACCTGCAAAGACGTCCATCTGTAGGTCAAAGTGAACAGGGCATGAATCAAAGCAGGAAAGGCCATTTCTTATCTGACTGGACGGCCAGCATAGGGGAAACCACTGACTCACTTGTTGTGTTCCTGTGATCCATCAGTATTTAGTCAGCTTGTATGCATTGTATTTTTGATCATCTGGTTTCACGATTTGCTTTAGGCTCAAGTGGAAAAGTGAGCCCAAGTAGGTGGTTTATGGCACAAATGCATTATTGTTTGAGGAGACGCCCTTTGACAGCAGCAGCAGCATCATAATCATCATAGACGCCCATTCTAGATTTAATGTATTAGTTTATAGGGTATAGTTGGTGTATCTTCAGTTACACTCTAATGCTTTAGTGAAATGTCAATATTGTTATAATTTGTTATTTTATTTAATTTAATTTTATTTAATTTTCCTTGATCATGAATTGTATTATTAAATAATCTTTGAGTTATGTGAAAGGCACTATGAAGATCTGTTGTATAGGACTTGATGTTGATATCCCTTAATGCATAATTGAGGCTCCGATGAGACTCCGTGGGATGGTCCATTGAGTGATGGCATCCTTTGGGTTGTCAAGTGGGCGCCCTCATTCCTTGGTGTTTCGCTGATATGCCCACGACACCTCCAGAGGGTTTAGCAGTGAATCCCAGCGTCCCAGGTTCACTCCCTAGGTGCCATCAACTCACTTGAAGACCCAGGCGGAGTCTTTTCTCCTCACCCATAGCCACTGGCTTCCCGGTGGGCCTTTCCTCGCACTCCCATCTCCCTGAGTAGCCTGGATGTTGAGGTGGCTATGAACCCTCAGCAGCCTACTTCCAATGGTCATAATTTCACATTCCAGCCTTGTTGTTGCGCATTGGATGCAAGTTCAGCATGCCTCAACCTTTTCCATTCATAGGCCTCCTCCACTGCACCCTCCCAGGGCATGGTGAGCTAGATAATGTAGACAAGCTTGAGCAAAGCTGATCACAGAACAAGGTCTGGGCCCAGGTTGGTGGCTTTGATTTCAGCTGGGAAGCTGAGTTTCTTGCTCAAGTCTGCCAGCAGCTTCCAGTCCCGTGCTCTGCCCAGCTGACCAGAGTCTGATCTTATGGTGGTGAGGTTGGCTTGATGCTCACCCTCCCTAACAAATGGTGTTTGCTGCCACTGGGGTGATAGGGGAGGAAGGACTTTCCAACACTGCTGCAAGACACTTTAGCACCTGGTTGTGCCGCCAGGTGTAACAGCCTTGAGTGAGGCTGGTCTTGCATCCCACTAAGATGTGCTTTAGTGTTGCTAGACTTGGGCATAAAAGGCACGTGGGGTCTTTGGCATGCCATTGTCTTAGATTTGCGGGAGAAAGTAGGACATCGTAGGCAGCCCTGATGGTAAAGCTTGCCCTGAATGCCTCCATCTCCCACAGCTCTTTCCAGGAGATCTTCCTCTTCTCCACTCCTTCCCATGCCATCCACTGCCCTTGCTTTGCCTGAGCCACAGCTTGGGTGCACATTCTTGCTTCCTCCTCCTGACGTACCTCCTGGACCACCATCTTGCGTTTCTGAGATGGAGAGGCCTTGCTCCACACTGGTGTACTGTCCCCAAGTCCAATACCACTCCTCCCCTCCTGCACTCGCCCCACGATGTCTTTGTGTCTGAGTGCTGCCTTTGGCTGCTCCGTTGCAGCCAGCTGCGTCCATTTCCTCCCGGTGGCCAAGATGGGGGCAGCTTGGGCTACAAATGGATCGTTCGAAAATCCAGTAGCATCATCTCCAGTTTGACTTTGGCACACTTGTACTGCTCTATCAGACTGGAAATGGGCAGGTGTAGCATCCCTTTGCCGTAAAGTCTTCTCCAGGCCACTGGCTACCTCCTTCCTAAGCTGCTCCACTTGCTCTTTGTCTTTAAGGGAAGCATCATACCAACGACCTAAGCTCTTCACTGTCTTCTCGGAGACAGTTGGGGTGGGTTCCTCATCAATTTGGAAGTGGTGGTCTGACAGCTTCCCATTGATGATAGAGATGCTTCTGGACTTGCTTGGCTTGATCTTCATGCGAGCCCTCTCAATGTTTTCCATTTCGTAAATAATACAATTAATAATAATAATAAGAAGAATTAGAATAATAATGTATTTTTCTTCAAATCAATCAATCAATCAATCAACCCACAAAGTGACTCAACTGGACATTATGGAATGCTAAATCTGGAAAAATAATAAATAAATATACATAAGCAATATCAGAAATTTTGTATCATAACAGTACAAACTGATTTTTATTGGGGAGCATAAGCATAGAGAAGTAAAGAAATATCTTGGCGGTTCATGGTTTTCATCAGGTCCTGAGTGCTGAAAAGCTCTGGCAGCAGATGAGGAATGGAGAGGCCACACGACATATTTAAGGGACAGACGGGATGAATGACTAAGAGAGAATAAGAATAAGAGAGAGAAAGAGAGAGATTTCATAGCTTTGCTGAGAAGAGCCAGGCTGTGAAACTCAGACCGAGCTTCATCAGATCCACTGGGGCATGTGTACAAACAACTGCTGAAAAGAAAATCTGAATATGGCGATGAAATGTGTTTGAGCGCTATCACAAGAAGTAAAAATCTAACAATCTCATGGATAGCTTGGGTGTTTCTCCTCGATAGCGATGAGATTGTTAACTGAATGGATAATTTCATACGTGTCTCCCATCAGATGATTCAAACTGTGGCAAGATTTGAGTCTCTAAAGTAACAGATCTGAAAATGAAGTTCTTAATATTTTTTTTTTCATGGATCATGGATTGTAGCATTAAAGCAACTTTTCATTCTGTAAAAGGTGTAAATAAGTGTTCCTGTAGCTCAATTGGTAGAGCACTGCGTTATCAAGCGCAAGGTTGGGGGTTCGATTCCCCGGGAATCCATGATAGGTAAAAATGTATAGCCTGAATGAACTGTAAGTCGCTTTGGATAAAAGTGTCTGCTATAAAGTGCATACATTTAAATTGTAATAATAATAATAATAATAATAATGTTTTTATTTATATAAATTATTTGATTATTTATAGCAGATTTCACTTATCCCAAAAACGCTTTACACAACAACAATAATTAATTTAATTTAAATTAATATGTAATTTAATTTAGCTACTAATGGTGCACTAAGATACAAAAGTGTCATTTTGTGAATATAGGCAGTGAATTCCTTAACAATATATGAATGATTGTCTCAGTTTTAGAAGAAACCTGATTCTACTTTGTTATTTGATCTATATCTGAGATATCTATAACTGAGATGTTAAGTGTTCTGAAGTAAGAAAGCTCAACATTGGAGGCCTTTAATGACATTAAACCAGGAGAAAATGTCCAAGAAACAAATATTCACTAACTGACTCGACTGGACCTCTCATGGTTAAATTGAGACTCGAGATGAATGAAGCTACGACATGAACAGCTAGCATTAACTGAAGCTTCAGCACTATCAGACAAAGAATTACCCAGCATGTCTGTGGGTTTGTTCAGCGCTCCTCTTCTGCCTGGGTTTGTTTCTGTGGTGTTTATGGAAGGCCAGGGATCAGATGGCTGTGGCTCACCGTCTGCGTTCACACTCGCGGTCGAGTGGCTTTATATTCAGTGTGTTTATGAAACGGCTGTATAGTGTGTGTGTATGAGTTTATAGAGTGCTCAAACTGTGTGTGTGTGTGTTTATTGAACACGCATATGCCATGTGTGTGGCTGTCTGCTGCTGTTTGTTTTGGGTTGAGCTCAGAGACGGTGGCAGAGACGATTGGATACCTATAGAAACCTGAGGTTTAGTGTCTCCTTACTGGGTAATGTTTGCAAACGTCTGTTGGAAATACTACACTATCATAAGAAACAAAAATCAGACAGTGTCTTGGCTCTCAGTTGTTTCTCTTTGAGATTCTGTGGAGATTAAATAGACACTTTTGGTTTAAGGTCTCCTGCTTCTTAGATTTTTTTTTTTTTTTTTCAACAGGAAAAAAAACCTTTTACATTTAAAATGTGTCAAATGTTTCAAATTCTGGACAGATTTTCCAAGATATCAAAGTCAGAAATCTGAGCAGGAATATTTATTTATTTATATTTTATTTATTTTTTTACTTAATTTTTTATTAAGTTTTATTTTATTTTTTTATCATTTTATTTTATTTTATTTTTGGTGTTGGTGAAGCAGCCTTCTGTTATTTATTAAAACTATTCTTGATTCATTTATTTTATATTTTTATAAATTAAATGTTAATTTTAATTTTAGGAATGTTTAGAGGTGATGTTTAGTAATGGTGAGGTATTAGAAACAAAATTATAAAATATATATATAATAATAAAACGCACATATATTTATTTATTTTATTTAGTGTACTGTCTAAAATGTTAGTTTTATCTATTATGAATTTTTCATATTTGGGAATATACTTCACAATTTAATCAAAATGTTATATTTAACGCTGGTTAATTTGGTTAGATCACTCGCTATTGAAAAATGTGATTTTAGTGAGGTTTCCCTGAGGATTCGGGTGATGTCTAATGGACAGTGATGTCTAATGGTCATCATTGTGAGCTAAAGACGAGTGTTTGGGTTGAATCTGTCAGTGCTGGCTGTTCCTCGCACCTCAGTGTCCATCTCTCCTCTCAAATAACCTCCAGCGTTTGGACAGTCTGCTAGCACTCCTGTCCGTGGCGTGTTCGCCGTTCGGCTCACTGACCTGTGCAGGTATCGCCACCAACTCGCCATTCGTTGGCTGATTTTAAAGGCCTCAGTGATATTTTAAGCAGAAGCGTTTTCATAGTCCCCTGCCTGGCTCAGAGCGTTTGATGGCTTTGCCTGGTACCAGCGGCTCTGTCAGTCAAAGCTGGCAGCCTGAGCGTTAAAACAGATGTGTGTGTGATTGCTGGAATACAGTCACTGGATTGTACAGAAGGATTATGACTGGAAAATTCAATCTCTCATAAAGTCTGTTTTCTGCCCTTTATAAATCAAAGCCTGTAGTGCACAGAGGATGAAGGACACTGTTGATTTAAAATAGAGGCTGAAGAGATGGAAATATATATAGAGGCTGTTTTATTTGCAGAGTTTCATGCACACAGACTTCAGAACAATAGTCTGGCCACAGCTTTTAACATGCTTCAATGACAGCAAGACTCTTTAAATTTCATCCATACATACTAGTGGCTGATGTACTCAATATTTGGCATTTAAAAAAAGTCTTGTAAGCAGACCTTTATTTTGAAAGCAATATCTTGTAATATATAATTCAACGATTATAAATAAATAGCTCTTTTACAACAAGCCTACTCTACATCAGTGGCAAATTCTTTAAATATGAGCAAATTATTTGCAGGCTGTGAGTCAGAAGCACCAGACTGTCCTTGTCCTCCGCAACATGCGCTGCACACATCTGAATATTTGGGTTCAACTGTTCTAGAACAGTGTTGTAAATACAACTTAACCACTGATTTCTAGTTGTGTCCTCTTTTGGAAGACCAAACACAGAAGTTTTATTTTCACAATGAAACCGTTTCTCTACAACATGACGGCCGTGGCAACAGTGAGAATAAAGTTACGAATCCATGAGTTTCTGTAAGAATATCCATATTTCAAATTTAATAAAAATATTTCTCTCACTTCCGCTGACTGAAGTAGTTTAACAATCAAGTGTTAATAAATTGTTCTCTAACATTGATCTTCAATGTTTGTGGGTTCAAACTAAAACAACCTCAAAAATCTCTAAAAAGAAAAGAAAAAAAAGTCAATAAAAATAAAGCAATTTCTTTAGAAGTTAAAAAAATATATATTATTAATGATCAGAGAACTGCATTTACTTGAAGTAGAAATCTTTTTTAACATGACAGAATTATAAATATCACCTTTTTTCCAGCATAAGTGTGTTTGTACTTCAGGACTGTAGCCTTGAGTCTAGTTTATAAGAGTCCAAATCTAAACTTTGGAGGTTGCTCTTGAGTAATTTGTCTTCCTGCCTCATCCCTCTGTTAGACCAAATGGGCTGAGAAGCTGCAGGTCAAGCACAGGGTCGTCCCGTGGCACCAAACATCCCGAAGCGCTGGCTGTAGATTTCAGAGCTTTCATTCCTGAGGGAGTTCAGGTTGCAGCGCATACCGGGCTGTCAGGAGAGGAGAGAAGAGGTGAGCTGAGGAGATGAGAGGAGAGGAGAGTAGAGGAGAGGAGAGCTGAGCTGAGGAGATGAGAGGAGAGGAGAGGAGAGGAGAGGAGAGGAGAGGAGAGGAGAGGAGAGGAGAGCTGAGCTGAGGAGATGAGAGGAGAGGAGAGGAGAGGAGAGGAGAGGAGAGGAGAGGAGAGGACAGGTGAGGAGAGATGAGGTGAGCTGAGGAGAGGAGAGGAGAGAACACGAGAGGAGAGGTGAGGAGAGGAGAGGAGAGGACAGATGAGGAGAGGGGAGCAGAGGAGAGGAGAGGTGAGGTGAGGAGAGGAGAGGAGAGGAGAGGAGAGGAGAGGAGAGGAAAGGAAAGGATAGGATAGGATAGGAGAGGAGAGGTGAGCTGAGGAGAGGAGAGGAGAGGAGAGGAGAGGAGAGGAGAGGAAAGGAAAGGATAGGATAGGAGAGGAGAGGAGAGGTGAGCTGAGGAGAGGAGAGGAGAGGAGAGGAGAGGAAAGGATAGGAGAGGAGAGGAGAGGTGAGCTGAGGAGAGGAGAGGAGAGGAGAGGAGAGGAGAGGAGAGGAGAGGAGAGGAAAGGAAAGGATAGGAGAGGAGAGGAGAGGTGAGCTGAGGAGAGGAGAGGAGAGGAGAGAACAGGAGAGGAGAGGAGAGAACACGAGAGGAGAGGAGAGAACACGAGAGGAGAGGAGAGGACAGGTGAGGAGAGATGAGGAGAGGGGAGCAGAGGAGAGGAGAGGAGAGAACAGGAGAGGAGAGGAAAGGAAAGGAAAGAATAGGAGAGGAGAGATGAGCTGGGGAGAGGAGAGAACAGGAGAGGAGAGGACAGGTGAGGAGAGATGAGATGAGATGATGTGAGGAGAGGTTAGGAGAGGTGAGGTGAGGAGATGAGAGGAGAGGACAGATGAGGAGAGGGGAGCAGAGGAGAGGTGAGGAGAGGATAGGAGAGGAGGGGAGAGGAGAGGAGAGGAGAGGTAAGATGAGGAGAGGAGAGGAGAGGAGAGGAGAGGTGAGGAGAGGATAGGAGAGGAGAGGTAAGATGAGGAGAGGAGAGGAGAGGAGAGGAGAGGAGAGGAGAGGAGAGGAGAGGTGAGGAGAGGAGAGGAGAGGAGAGGAGAGGTGAGGAGAGGAGAGGAGAGGTAAGATGAGGTGAGGAGGAGAGGAGAGGATAGGAGAGGAGAGGTAAGATGAGGAGAGGAGAGGAGAGGAGAGGATAGGAGAGGAGAGGTAAGATGAGGTGAGGAGAGGAGAGGAGAGGTGAGGTGAGGTGAGGTGAGGAGAGGAGAGGAGAGGAGAGGAGAGGAGAGGAGAGGTGAGCTGAGGAGAGGAGAGGAGAGGAGAGGTAAGATGAGGTGAGGAGAGGAGAGGAGAGGAGAGGAGAGGTGAGCTAAGGAGAGGAGAGGAGAGGAGAGGAGAGGATAGGAGAGGATAGGAGAGGAGAGGAGAGGTAAGATGAGGTGAGGAGAGGAGAGGAGAGGTGAGCTGAGGAGAGGAGAGGAACAGGAGAGGAGAGGAGAGGACAGGTGAGGAGAGATGAGGAGAGGAGAGGAGAGGTGAGACTAGGAGAGAACAGGAGAGGAGAGGTGAGGAGAGGAGAGGAGAGGACAGGTAAGGAGAGATGAGGAGAGGGGAGGAGAGGAGAGGTGAGGAGAGGATAGAAGAGGAGAGGTAAGATGAGGAGAGGAAAGGAAAGGAAAGGATAGGAGAGGAGAGGAGAGGTGAGCTGAGGAGAGAAAGGAGAGAACAGGAGAGGAGAGGAAAGGAAAGGATAGGATAGGAGAGGTGAGCTGAGGAGAGAACAGGAGAGGACAGGAGAGGTGAGGAGAGATGAGGAGAGGACAGGAGAGGTGAGGTGAGTAGAAGAGAGGAGAGGAGAGGTAAGATGAGGTGAGGAGAGGAGAGAATACGAGCGGAGAGGTGAGAGGAGAGGAGAGGAGAGGAGAGGTGAGCTGAGGAGAGGAGAAGAACAGGAGAGGAGAGGAGAGGACAGGTGAGGAGAGATGAGGAGAGGAGAGGAGAGGTGAGACTAGGAGAGAACAGGAGAGGTGAGGAGAGGAGAGGAGAGGACAGGTAAGGAGAGATGAGGAGAGGGGAGGAGAGGAGAGGTGAGGAGAGGATAGAAGAGGAGAGGTAAGATGAGGAGAGGAAAGGAAAGGAAAGGATAGGAGAGGAGAGGAGAGGTGAGCTGAGGAGAGAAAGGAGAGAACAGGAGAGGAGAGGAAAGGAAAGGATAGGATAGGAGAGGTGAGGAGAGATGAGGAGAGGACAGGAGAGGTGAGGTGAGTAGAAGAGAGGAGAGGAGAGGTAAGATGAGGTGAGGAGAGGAGAGAATACGAGCGGAGAGGTGAGGAGAGGTGAGAGGAGAGGAGAGGAGAGGTGAGGAGAGGAGAGGTGAGGAGAGGTAAGGTGAAGAGAGGAGAGGTGAGGAGAGGTAAGGTGAAGAGAGGAGAGGTGAGGAGAGGTAAGGTGAGGAGAGGAGAGGAGAGGAGAGGAGAAGTGAGGAGAGATGAGGAGAGGGGAGGAGAGGAGAGGTGAGGAGAGGATAGAAGAGGAGAGGTAAGATGAGGAGAGGAAAGGAAAGGAAAGGAAAGGAGAGGAGAGGTGAGGAGAGATGAGGAGAGGACAGGAGAGGTGAGGTGAGTAGAAGAGAGGAGAGGAGAGGTAAGATGAGGTGAGGAGAGGAGAGAATACGAGCGGAGAGGAGAGGAGTGGAGAGGTGAGAGGAGAGGAAAGGAGAGCAGAGCAGAGGAGAGGAGAGGAGAGGTGAGGAGAGGTAAGGTGAGGAGAGAACAGGAGAGGAGCAGAGAGGAGAGTTGAGGTGAGGAGAGGTCACTGTTATCTCACGTTTAACTCTGTACTGTGTCATTTGGCTCTTTTCATTTCTAATAAGGCATTTTAGCTGAAAGCTGAGGGTCAAATGATGCCTACAATAACCTAGAATAGATCTCATTTGAGTCTCCTGATGAGAATTCCTGCATCCTAAGCGAGTGTCATTTATCTCCTCTCTTCACGTGTGTATATTTCTTGCTGTGGTTTGCGCTTAGCACTTTTGGCAGCGGGGCCAAAGCTATCATTCCCATTAAGCATAATTTGTCTGGTATCCCTGAACTTCAGTCTCACAATGGGACGAGAGAGAGAGAGAGAGGGAGAGAGGGAGGGAGGGAGGCATTCTTCTGGTTGTCTTGTGGAGATGTTGGGCTCCATGCTGCTCTGTGTGTGTGTGTGTGTGTGTGTGTGTGTGTGTGTGTGTGTGTCAGACAGCAACACTGAGGCTTGATAGGAACTCCTGCAGGACACACTCTATGTTTGTGTGTGTTTTAAGGGGGAGGTAGGCAACCTGAGAGGGACGTCCCGCTCTGTACGGCGGGATCAAGCGATCCTCCGGCCAGCCAGGCACCAGCCATCCTGAGGGATTTACACAGCAGCCGTCCGCCTCAAGCTCGCTCTCATGCTGATCTTCTCCCTCCAGCTCTCTGTGTCTCTCAGCGGAGGAAAAACGTGTTTCTCAGAGGCTGCTGTTTCATGCCTGAGAGACTTAATTGAGTCATCTGTCATCTGAGTGTCAGTTTTGTCTCATGTGTTTCTCGTAAAATGTCCGAGGATAAATAAAACAGACCTGTATCAGACACTAGGCACCTTCCAGTAAGAGTATTGAGATTTCAAATGAACATGAAGAGCAGCTCAGATCAGTTAATGAGAAATGTCTTAGATCCTATTGAGATCTCTGACTTTTGGTCAAGTCAAGTCAAGTCACCTTTATTTGTATAGCGCTTTAAACAAAATACATTCCGTCAAAGCACTGAACAACATTCATTTGGAAAACAGTGTGTCAATAATGCAAAATGATAGTTAAAGGCAGTTCATCATTGACTTCAGTGATGTCATCTCTGTTCAGTTTAAATAGTGTCTGTGCATTTATTTACAATCAAGTCAACGATATCGCTGTAGATGAAGTGACCCCAACTAAGCAACCTAGAGGTGATAATGGAGAAAAAAACTTCGGGAGAAACCAGGCTCAGTTGGGGGGCCAGTTCTCCTCTGACCAGATAAAACCAGTAGTTCAATTCCAGCCTGCAGCAAAGTCCTGGTCTCTTTCTAGGTGCGTAGCGTAGATGCCATTCTTCTAATGATGTAGCAAGTACATCGGGTGTTATGGGAAGTGTTCCCGGTTCCGGTTTACCTAATTAATGCAGTCTAAAAATCTTTTAAGCATATTAGTATGTTATGTGTAAGCCAGGTTAAAGAGATGGGTCTTTAATCTAGATTTAAACTGCAAGAGTGTGTCTGCCTCCCGAACAATGTTAGGTAGGTTATTCCAGAGTTTAGGCGCCAAATAGGAAAAGGATCTGCTGCCCGCTGTTGATTTTGATATTCTAGGTATTATCAAATTGCCTGAGTTTTGAGAACGTAGCGGACGTAGAGGAGTATAATGTAAAAGGAGCTCATTCAAATACTGAGGTGCTAAACCATTCAGGGCTTTATAAGTAATTAGCAATATTTTAAAATCTATACGATGTTTGATAGGGAGCCAGTGCAGTGTTGACAGGACCGGGCTAATATGGTCATACTTCCTGGTTCTAGTAAAACCTCTTGCTGCTGCATTTTGGACTAGCTGTAGTTTGTTTACTAAGCATGCAGAACAACCACCCAATAAAGCATTACAATAATCTAACCTTGAGGTCATAAATGCATGGATTAACATTTCTGCATTTGACATTGAGAGCATAGGCCGTAATTTAGATATATTTTTGAGATGAAAAAATTCAGTTTTACAAATGCTAGAAACGTGGCTTTCTAAGGAAAGGTTGCGATTAAATAACGCACCTAGGTTCCTAACATGACGAAGAATTGACAAAGCAACCATCAAGTCTTAGACAGTGTTTTAGGTTATTACATGCAGAGTTTTTAGGTCCTATAATTAACACTACTAGAAACTACTCGTCATCCAGTTTTTTATATCGACTATGCATTCCATTAGTTTTTCAAATTGGTGTGTTTCACCAGGCCGCGATGAAATATAGAGTTGAGTATCATCAGCATAACAGTGAAAGCTAACACCATGTTTCCTGATGATATCTCCCAAGGGTAACATATAAAGCGTGAAGAGTAGCGGCCCTATTACTGAGCCTTGAGGTACTCCATACTGCACTTGTGATCGATATGATACATCTTCATTCACTGCTACGAACTGATGGCGGTCATATAAGTATGATTTAAACCATGCTAATGCACTTCCATTAATGCCAACAAAGTGTTCAAGTCTATTGTTCAATTGTGTCAAACGCAGCACTAAGATCCAATAAAACTAAAAGAGAGATACAACCACGATCAGATGATAAGAGCAGGTCATTTGTAACTCTAAGGAGAGCAGTCTCAGTACCAGACATGGGGACTTGTGACTTGGTGACTTGGACTCGAGTCGACTCGAGTCGCTATTTTTAGGACTTGAGACTTGACTCGGACTTGGAAGTTAAAGACTCGAGACTTGACTTGACTTGAGACACGATGACTTGAATGACTTGAGTGTTAATCACATTATGTTTTCAGTTTGAATATAAAAGATATAAATTATTTTTTAATTTTTTTAAATAAAGTTGATTACTCAGCTGGAGCGCAGGCTGAGAATAGCGTCGTGACTGGATCAGGACACTATCATCGGTCATGTCCTCTCTACCTTACACACACGACACACCACGCCCACTTAAATCAGATATCACATCACATCAACATGTCAGCCTGAGAGGTACCGAGGGTCATCGCTTTTGTCTTCAATAGTTCGCGCCTAAAAACGCGTGGAAAACGCTAGTCGCGCCGCTTTCTCCTTCTTTCCAAAGCGCTCGGGCAGAAGTGCTCCTGGGGCGTCTGTCGTTGCTAAGCATCCATGACACGCTCTCTCTCAATGAAGACGCGGAAATTTCAGCAAAGTATAAATGGATTTGATGCACTAAAAATCGCTCGCAGTAGCTCTGCTACTAAATTCGTTTCAAAATGGCAATCCATATACAGCTATGAACAGCTGTTCCTTCATCTTAGCTGAGCTCTCAACATTGATACGGGAAAAGGATTAAGCTGATTGGTTAGTTAGTGTCACATGACCTGCGGTGCGCTTGCGGCATTCTGAAAAGTTTAGATGTTTTTAACTCGATGCGGTGCGACGCGCGCGCGTTGCTTCCATTATGAGCGCGCATACCGCGCGCCTACATTGGAAATAAAGAACTTGCGCGCGCAAAATACGTGATGTGAACGGCCCCTAATGATCTGCTAGCAGGCCGTCAAAAAAACGCATTCCAGGGGCGGCGCTAGGGCTGGGCTAAGGGGGCATAAGCCCCGAATATTTTGTTACCTTGTTTTTCTCATAGAGCAAAACAATTAATCAGAAAAACTAATGTAGCTGCCGCGATTACCCAATCATGAGAAGTGCACGAAACAACTTAAAATACGTCATATTTATATTCTGTACTGTGTGTGTATATATATATATATATATATATATATATATATATATATATATATATATATATATACACACAGTACAGAATATAAATATGACGTATTTTAAGTTGTTTCATACTTTTTTGTTATGTACAGTACAAACCAAAAGTTTGGACACACCTTCTCATTCAAAGAGTTTTCTTTGTTTTCATGACTATGAAAATTGTAGAGTCACACTGAAGGCATCCAGGGCTATTTGAGCAAGAAGGAGAGTGATGGGGTGCTGCTCCAGATGACCTGGCCTCCACAGTCACCGGACCTGAACCCAATCCAGATGGTTTAGGGGTGAGCTGGACCGCAGACAGAAGGCAAAAGGGCCAACAAGTGCTAAGCATCTCTCAGGGAACTCCTTCAAGACTGTTGGAAGACCATTTCAGGTGACTACCTCCTGAAGCTCATCAAGAGAATGCCAAGAGTGTGCAAAGCAGTGATCAAAGCAAAAGGTAGCTACTTTGAGGAACCTAGAATATGACATATTTTCAGTTGTTTCACAGTTTTTTTGTTATGTATATAATTCCACATGTGTTAATTCATAGTTTTGATGCCTTCAGTGTGAATCTACAATTTTCATAGTCATGAAAATAAAGAAAACTCTTTGAATGAGAAGGTGAGTCCAAACTTTTGGTCTGTACTGTACATAAAAAAAAAGTATGAAACAATTAAAATTACGTCATATTTATATTCTATACTCTGAGAGAGAGAGAGAGAGAGAGAGAGAGAGAGAGACAGAGAGGAGAAATGTAACAGTTTAATGTTGTATGTAAACTGTGTTTGAGAGAGAGAGAGAGAGAGAGAGAGAGAGAGGTGTTCAGAGAGGAGTCTGTTGGATGTTTAGCTGTTATTTTTTTTTATGGACTCAATGTTGAAAATGTAAAACATTTCAAAAACTGTTGGCAGAAGTGAAAAATAAATAATTTTAAGAAGTTACAATTTTGTTTAATTCCATGATGTATTTTACTGAACATGAGTATTTACAATGCAAATCCAAATTATTTTAATTTACTGACAGTTACTTATATCTTGTCTTTTAACTTTATTAAGATCAGATTCTGCAGGTAAAATAACAATATTAAGGTGACTTGACTTGGACTTGACTTGACATAGCTTGTGACTTGACTTGACTTGACTTGCCCAAGAAAAAAATACTTGGGACTTACTTGAGACTTGAAGGTTAAGACTTGAGACTTACTTGAGACTTGCACATGTGTGACTTGGTCCCATCTCTGCTCAGTACTATGATACAGTCTAAATCCTGACTGGAAATTCTCAAATACCATTTTTCTCTAAGAAGAAATATAATTGTGAGAATACCACCATTTCTAGTATCTTGGACAGAAAAGGGAGATTAGAGATTGGTCTATAATTATAAAGTTATAAATCTGAGCACAGTTTGTACCTTCCACAGGAAGTTTAAGTCAGTAGAAATAGCCATAGAAAGAAATTTCTGCTTCCTCTTTCGTCCCTGGAACACTTAATGCAGTCATGTCTTTATTTAATTATTTAATCTATTAAATTTGATTTTTATTATTATTTATTTATTTATAAACTTTTAAGGTAATTGAGTAAGTTAAACATTTTTACATTTTGCATTTTCTAGGTAATTGAGGAGTTTGGACTGACCACATAAAATATTTTGTTTGTTTGTTTATTTATTTATTTATAAGTTTGAACCTTTAAAATTAATTATTTTATTTTAATTGAGTATAAACCTTCCAAAATAAGTTTATGTCAAAATGTGAGCCAGTTTAAATCTGAAAGAAATCACACGAGATCTCTTTAATATCGCAAAAGTTTTTCCTATACAGAAGGGAGGTTAAATTGATACTCTTTAACTTACTATTTTTGTACATCGTTTACATTAATTTTATAACTCTGTACCCTTACTGTATGATAAATCTTTTAATTTCTAATTTTAAAGTCACAACTAAACTCCTAAGCAAATCTGAGCACAGTTTACGGGACAGTTGATATCTTATTTGTAACTTCGCAGGAGACACTTGTGAGATTACTTAAAGTGCTAAAGTGCTTTGTTGAAGCTATTAAATGGCTCTCTTTAGTGATTTTTTTTTCTACATTCTTCTTGTCTTCTCAGATGGGGCATATATATAAGTTACATGTATGTCCCCTGGTGCCCCTGCACTGCTGTGGACTACCACACACACACACACACACACACACACACATAAACAGTCCTCTTCTGCTACTCTTTATATGGTAATATGTGTCTTTGGAGAGAGAGAAACAGACAGACGTGAAAGAGGGAGCCTCTGTTTTCTAGGAACTTGACCCTTATCAAACGTGCACTACACTGTTATTGTGGTCTTGCTCAATTACCACAGCCCACATGAAACACATACACAAACACACACACACTACACCCAGAGGAGACGGGAAGCTTTAAGCTCATTCACTGTTTTATATTCAACCCAAAACCTACTTAATGCAAGCACACAAACACAACCGTTTCTGAAAGTATGCACTGCATTCTCACTGCTGTAACAGGCATTACTGTTTATTTGCGCAAACTGATGTCTTCTGTGGCCTGCTGTCTTTTCCGATCGAGTGACTTACGAGAATCTTACTTGGTCAAAACTTGTTATAAGGTTTATGTCAATTATCTGAATAATAATAATAATAACACATCTAGCTTATTGACTAGAATTGAACTCTATCACCCCCTTGAGTCCTGGAGTTTCATGCGCTACATTACTGCGAGAAAACTGTAATGTACTGCAATTGTAACGTGGATGATGATACTTTAATATATAATATATATTTTTTTATGTAATTATTTTTTTATTTGAAATAAACTTTAACTATAATAAAATAGTATTCAGTTACAGTTTGTTGGTAATGCAACATTTTATATATATCCTATATAGTTTAACACCATATAATAAAATACAATGAAACTGAAATAAAATGTATAAAAACATATATAGACACACACAAAATTAAAAAAACAAACAAAAACAACAAAAAAGTCAAATACAACAAAATTACTAAAAATAAAACACTAAATCTAAAATAAAAACTAATTTGAAATATATTAAAATATAAAATATTTAAATGATAAAGAAATAACACTGGTTTAAGTTGAGGTACTAAAATAATAACTTTAACACTAAAAGTACTAACACTATATACACATAAAAATATATATTTTTCATAGTTTTGAATAAAAAAGGTTAATTATTTTACAGTTTACAAAGTCAGTCTTTTTACTTCAAAATGTTGTTTTGTTGAGTGTATTATTTGTCATTTTTATGTGATTTGTGAAATTTGCTAGCCATTAATTGGTGAAGAAGAATAAAAATGACAAAATAACAAAATTAGTAAAACTTTAACTTAAAAAAAATTATTATAAATAAAATGTGGTTTAAAATATTTAAAAAGTTTTATAATTGTATTTACAAAAAAACACCTGGTAATGCAATAATGCCTTTCATCATGTTACTTATTTGGCTGTTTACATTTTTTCATGCTTTTATCCAAAAATGGCTTACATTGTATCATCACTAGTGCCATGCTGTATTTTTTGGCAAAACATCCCTTTGGCGGGGACCTTGAAAGTAAAAATGATTCTTTATTATTATTAAATAATTTGTATTTTTGTTGTTTTTAAGTCTGGGGTTAGTCTGTAGTCATAATAAGCTCTATATAAAAACATTTTCTCTCTTAGATAAATGTGTGTGTGTGTGTGTGTGTGTGTGTGTGTGTACGTGAACCGATTAAATGTCTGTTGTTAGCATGGCAAATGGTGCAATAAATTTAAATTGCTGGAACAATTCAATTAGTCTGAAATCCGGATCTCCCCGTCTTGCTGTTAATTTGCCTGGGAAGGCCGTTTAGGCTGGTTTGCTGTAATTAAGCAGCAACTGTCCGTGTCTCTGTCTGTCAGTCTGAGCGAGCGAGCGAGTGTTCGGAGGTGGGTTAGCAGTGGCTGGGTGGCAGGGTGAGCGTGTGCGGGGCCTCCTTGGCTGGCGCCTGAAATTGTACCTTCCAATTCATCAGGCTGGTGTATTAATAATAACAGCACATCTGGAGTCACTTACTGTCTACAGTTAACCCTTTACAGAGACGCTGTGCTCCTCTTCTCCTCTCTTTCTCACTCCTCTAGTACTCTAGGGTACTTCTATAGCAGACATACAGGTGAAAACTACGTTACCTTGGGAATTCCTAACATTCTCAGGTCTGACAGTCCAGAAAAACACAACAATTACAAAAACATCTTATAACACAATAACTGTATATATAATGATATAGTATGTATTATGTGTTGCTTATAATATATAGTGTGTGTTGAATTAAATGTATTATAGAAATATAAAAACAACAAATATATAAATAAATATTTAAAATGTATTTTGTTTAATTTTGCTTGTTTGTATTTTTGCCTAATAGGATATATATCTTCAAAATGAGACTTTACACACTATATATAGACCATTCTACAGAAGTGGTCTAAAGTCAGAGTTAAAAATATCTTGGCAATAATAATAATAATAATAATAAAAATCTTCTCAATACCCAAACTACATACATACAGTATATGCCACCCCCCCCCCCCCCCCAAAAAAAAAACAAAAAAAACAAAACAAAGATGTTTTAGCATTTTTGAGGAAGTTAAAAAATATGTAAAATTTCAAACTACTGAAATTTTAAATGCTTTTGAACTTATATCACATGGTTTTCTAGCACAGTTCTAACAGTTGCACACACATAAAAATGTAATGATATGGAATTACTCCCTGAAAAGTGTGCTTAATTGCAGACAAAAGGTGTTCTGTAGTGACGTTTCTTGGAGTTACACAGATTTTTAAACACATTTATCTCAAAATGATGGGGCTGATCTACTCACCCTGTAGCTATGAGAGAGAGGTACACACAAATGTTTCCTGATCATAAATGTAGGGGTGTGTGATTCATTTCAGTCTCAGTCAATGAACTAAAACATGCACCGTTTCGGTAGCTACATGGAAAATGAGGGACATTTTTGAACATATAGTTTCGTAATTGATTAGTTTCATGATTTTCATAAGTTGAAATTTAGAGGTTAGGGTATGGGTTTACAGTTTGCACCGATTCTGTAGAATGGCCCCCAAAATGTAAATAGTAACATGGTTGGAGATTTAGCCTAAATTAAACAAACCGAATCGATTAACAGGACAACTGGGAAGATGATCAGTTGAGAAGATGAACAGTTTGGGGATTGAGAAACAGACATTTGATGTGTTTTTATTTCATGTTAATAACATGTAAATGATAGTTTATCTGGGATTTGTGCCTCAAAGTCACAGGAGTAGTTTATTTATGGAAAGTGCTGACTGTCTCAAGTCTTTTATACGGGCGATGGATGGGGGGAAACTGGAGTCCACGGGGGGATCTTCACGGGCCAAACGTTGGCTCAGCGTTGGCCCTGTACCTGCAGCGGGGCAAGTGACAGAGATCTGCGTCGTACCAAAGTGACATTGGCCTCATTACCGCATCGACTCACACAGCCACGGCGTTGTTACACACACATGCACATGTACAGACAGTGGACATCACTCATCCGCGCTGCAGTCAACACTAATGATGTCATCAGCAGGCGCCGGGCCAGACGCGCCCTAACTATAGCGCAGGACTACCTGTATAAAGAGCCTTATTTAGCTTTTAGCAGTGGGGGAGAGAGAGAGACTGAGAGCAGCTTCTGTTTTTTCCAAAGCTATGCCTCCCACTGAGAAACACATACCTAAATACATACATTTATTATTATATATAAACATATAGCATACGTCTGCATAAAAAATGTATATACATGCACATGTTAGAAAGGGACACATCAGCCTTGCGAAAACAAGCTTGACAAACAAGTCGTTATGGTGCTAATTATTTTCTAAAATAAACAAGCGTTGAGGAATTACGCTGCGTGTTTGTGTAAGTCAGCGCTACTGGGGAATTTTGCAGTGAAAATAAATAATGTTAATAGAATAAATGAAGGCCGGCTTAAATTGTCTGACATAGTGGATTCTGGACAGCCTTTACAAATATCAGGCCGTAGATTAAGTTGCATTTAATCTTGGTAAATCGTGGAGTAAAATCTGCTGGTGACTGACGGGTTAGTGATTTTATCAGTCTGCTGTCTACATAGGGAAGGACCATAGGCAGCATCACTGAGAAAACCTCAAAAGTGATCGAATTTAATGATGCTTGATTATTATAGTTAACTCAAATGAAAGCTTAAGATATTTAAATATATATAATTTATTATTTTTTTTTTTTTTACACTTCTGTAGAATGGCCCATATATAGTGTGTAAAGTCTCACTCTTGAAGATATCATGATATATACAGTTATTGTGTTCTAAGATGTCTCAAAGAAGTTGAATGTTTTTGTAATTGTTGTGTTTTTCTGGATTGTCAGAATGTTAGGAAATCCTAAGGTAACGTAGTACGGCAACATATTATAAATGTTAATATATTATAAACATATTATAAAATGTTTTTGCCAAAGCCACATATTTCATTTTTGTTTAGTTAAACTTGATGTGCTAAAAGAACTTGAACTGAAATAAAAATTAATATAAACTGTATATACACCCCCACACCCAAAATGACAAAACCACACAACCAGTATTACTAAAACTTTACCTAAAATTGAAATAAAAATAAAAAACTGACTCTAAATATTAATAACAACTGTAATAGTATCTCTGTGACTAGTGTGGTTGTCTAATAAGCCCCCCCACACACACATTTGTTCATTCATCAGAACAGATTTGAAGAAATGTAGCATTACATCATCAGGTGTCCATCAATGGATGCTCTGCAGTGAATGGGTGCCGTCAGAATGAGAGTCCAAACAGCTGATAAAAACATCCCAATAATTCGCAAGTAACCCACACCACTCCAGACCATCAGTTAATGTCTGGAGAAGAGAAAATCTGTGTGTTTGTCAGAAACAAATCCATCATTAAGACGTTACAAACCATTGCTTCTGGCTAAAATTCTTTATCCATAATAATAAAAAAATACATCTCCTACTCAATCCACCCATTCCACATATTTCTCTCCTGATTCAGACAAGATTACTTTTTCACTAGAGAAAACAGTGTTATGGATAGAGGACTCATATTTAAGCTGGAAGCAACGTTTTGAAGTTCAAAATGTGTTAATGATGGATTTGTTTCTGACAAACACACAGATTTTCTCTTCTCCAGACATTAACTGGTGGTCTGGAGAGGTGTGGATTACTTGTGGATTATTGGGATGTTTTTATCAGCTGTTTGGACTCTCATTCTGACGGCACCCATTCACTGCAGAGCATCCACTGGTGGACACCTGATGATGTAATGCTACATTTCTCCAGATCAGATGAAGAAACAAACTCATCTCCATCTTGGACGTTACGGGACGCTGTCACAAGCGTTCCTATAGTTCTTCACCCAGCAGGTCTGGACTGCGTTCATCCTCTGAGCCTTTCGTCTTCATCTATCTCCGTACGAGTGCCTCTCGCTTCATTACACACGCTTCATTATACATGCGGATGCTATCCATCAAACCGTGTTCTGTTTATGTATCAAAGCTAAGAAAGGCCTATTTGACAGCGAGCAGGTTGCATCAGTGTGTGTGTGTGTGTGTGTGTGTGTGTGTGAGCAAGAGGTGTGTGATTCGCCTGTCAGGAGATTTCTGCTCTCACTTGAACTGAAAGGCACATTGATGGCACGGTGGACAGAAATAACTGCTGATGTCATGTGATTGGGATGGGGAAACTGTGAGAGTCATTAACATACGGACATTTTTCAAACCCTGGCAGCTCAACCGCTGCTCAGATATTAGTCCGATACTAGCGTTAGTCTCTTGACTATCTGAATAAAGTCCAGTCAACACTGCAGCCAGGATCCGCCCACTTAGACTGACTGACATGTGAAGCGACCAATCGTGGTGTATTTTTAGAGGTAGAGGATTTGAAGATACTGCATTACTACAGATAACACAGACGACATTGATTTATTGATTAATTATTCATCTGCTATTTGAATATTTGTTAACACATCTATTTTGTATGCACTGTATGTTGTTTATTTGAAGTTTTCACAAGAAACATTTAAGTGATTCATTTTCCAGGCAGTTCATTTGACAGCAAAGACATTAATAATGTTACGAAAGATTTCTGTTTGAAAAAATGCTGTTCTTTTGAATGATTGCATTCAAATCAGCATAATAGAATAATTTCTGAAAGATAATGTGATGCTGAAGAATGGAGTATTGATGCTGGAAATTCAGGTTTTATCACAGGAATAAATTGCATTTTACAATATATTCACACAGAAAACTGTTATTTTAAATGGTAATAATATTTCGCAATATTACTGCATTTTGCTGTATTTTTGATCAAATGAATGCTGATCAAATGAAAAAAAAACATTGTAAAAATCTTATTTTGAATGGTATGCATTATATATAATCTATTTAAATAAAAATCTTTTTTTTTTTTTTTTTTTTTTTTTTTTTATACAGATATTTATTGTTGGTGTCAAATGTTGTTCATGTAGATCCTTAAATATCTTCTACAAATCCAAAGGCATGAACTAACTTTTTGATTAAACTACATCAGCCGGTTCTTTCTCAGATATGCTAATTTTGCCTCATGCAGGAACAAATTTTATTTTGTGATAGACTGACTTTTGCAATTATTTGAACGATTCAATCAAATCGAAAGGTTTTTTTTAGATTTTCACCAGACTTTTTGTGCTTTTGTGCGACAAGACTGAGATGATATTAACACCCGCAGCACTGATGACTGATTCCAGTATTTTCCATTGCATATAGACTCATAGTACTGCAGCATTTGTACACATGAGAAATCAGCACACAGTAGATGTTAAAACTGCTGTTCACTCTTTCTAATAATGGCCTGTGAAACAGCCTTTAAACGCTGTAATGCCTCCACAGTGTGTACAGATTTAAAGTTTGATTTGGTTAATTAGCTTGTTTTGACACAGTGTGTGTTTAAATGAGAGTTTATAGGCAGAGAGAGGACCACTGTGTGCAAACGCTGCTGTCTTAGAGCCTCTGGGGACATGAGAAGACGGGCCTCTTAAATGCCGTGGATGGTTTTTATTTTATAGCAAAACCTAAAACATTCCCCCAGTGGTTTAAGGTACCAGTTGGATTGAGTTGTTTTCACTGGTCGTATAAATCCCTCTTTCAGTGTTAATCACTGGGATTTTTGTGTCCATTACATTGTCCAGAAAATACAAATTCTCCACTGTTTAGTAAATTAACAGCACAAGTAATTAGTAAAGCCTTAGTTAATTAAAATGACTAAAATTGTAAAATTGCACAGAATTATTAATGTATTTCAACTCTTGATTTGTTAACATTATATTAAAATATATTATTCAACAGTAACATTTATAGCATATTACAGAAAAAATAAACAGAAAAATTAATTTTAAAACAGTTTTTAAATTATTTTTAGAGAATTATTAATTATCATAGTAATAAATAATAAAAGTAATTTATTATTTGTAAATAGAATAATTATTACTACTTTTTTAATTTTTATTCAATTTTTATTTAATTCATTATTATTTACTGTGTGTGTTTCCCTGAAATATTTACAGCAAAACTAAGCAGACATTTCTTTAAAATCCATAAATGCAGTTGTTGAGGTCTTAGAAGCTGACATAAATACATACATATATATATATATATATATATATATATATATATATATATATATATATATATATATATATATATATATATATATATATATATATATGCAGCTTCCTTCAGCTATAAGATACGCAGGTTAAAATTGGCCCACAAACCTCACAATCGCAGATTTTGTGAGCACATTCAGTGTCGAAACTTTGCAGACATGTTCATGACTCCAAATGAGAAATAGACACACAATTTCAAGAAAAATATCATAGGTTAAGCAGTTTTTTCTCACAACTCAAAAGTGTGTTTGAGTCAAATTCACCCAAACATAATATGAGTGTAGAGAAAAAAAAAAAAACCACTGCGCTGACCAACTGTTGGCACAAGCTAGGTTAAAGTGATTATTACGTTTTGAATATGGATATTTTTCTTACAAAACTGCATGGATTCATGACAGGAGGCCTTTGTTCACCCCCCGGAGCCATGTGAGACACTTATGAATACACTTTATGAATGAGCACTTTTTATTTAACTTCTTTTGGACTGATGCATGCAACAACCATTGAGTGCAATTAAACAGCTTGAAAGATCAAAGACAATTTTTAACTATTACTTGATTCATCTGGAAGGAGAATGTCATATACACCTAGGGTGACTTGACGGTGAGTCATTTATGAGCTAATTTTCCTTTTTGGAAGAACTAACCCTTTTAGGTTCTTTATGGCCTGCAATGGTTCTATGAAGAACCTTTAATAATCTGAAATCTTTGGAATCTTGAAAATGGAATCTTTCCATTCCACAAATTCTTTATAGTGAGAAAAGATTCTTAAGATTTTTAAAATGTTATTCAAACTAAGAAATAATAAAACGTTTATTTTAAGAACTTCACTGAAAAAAAAAAAAAACCTGAAGAAGCGACATGTTAAAGTTTAAACGCCTTAATGATGGATTTGTTTCTTACGAACACAGACTTCTGCTTCACAAGACATTAACTGATAGTCTGGAGTGGTGTGGATTACTTGTGACGTTTTTAAATATCTGATGAAGAAACAAACTCATCTACATTTTGGATGGTCTGAGAGTGAGGACATTCCCAGCTAATTTTAGTTTTGAGGTGAACTATTCCTTTAAGAGTGTTTGTTCTCATTTCAGAACTTTTGTCAGAATTTGGATGCATTCAGTGTTTTAGCCATTGTGCAAGATATGATTGTGTTTCTGTATAAATATTTGTGTTCTGGTCACTGTGTGTAAGGTTTCTGCGATTGGAGAGGTCTGGTGTGCTTCATGACCCTTTCCATGTGTTTGCCGAAAGCACCAGTGGAAAAGACAAAACCATTAGCAGAAATCGTTAAAATGAAAACATCTCAGTGTCTGAGTCTGCTCTGATAACTCTTACTATGACAGGTAGATGCGTCACTTCTTATACATTTTGACTGTGAGAAAACTCCAGGAAAGAATCAAGAGAATCGTATGTGACAGACAGTGAGCTTAAACAAAACCAAATGCTGATCTTTTGCCACTTCGCAAAATGTTTTTAGGTTTTTAAGTGGGTAAGTCCTTCATTGAAGTGAGCTGGTTATGAAAAGGATTCTGAATGTCAGTCTTTATTAAAATTCATCATGAAGTGGCATTTGCGAAATATTATAGATGCTTGTTAAAATGTGCACTTGAATGAAAGATTATTAAGACAAATATCATGTTTTCTTAAAAACAACAACAACAAAACAAAATCTTCCCCTAAACATTGTGTAATAATAAACCCATACACATGCACTCATCTGTTTTGAGTTTCTGCTGCACTTCTCCAAGCCTGTTCTGTGTATTTTGAGTCTTTTATGTTGTGACAATGCTCAGAAATACACCTGTAGCTTGTGTCCCAGACTGTTCTGGGTCTCCTCGTGCAGAAGTAGCGGAGTTGAAGTGTGAATTAGCTCATTCAGACAGAAACAGAGATGCATTTATCTCTCCGTCTGCTCTAGTGGAATGACAGGTCACTTCTTCCATTAAATGACTCTTGAAGAACGAGCGTTTGACAGTAGCTCTGAGTTTCTGCGGCGCTGGCTTGGTGGGAGATGTTCGTTTTGGATTCATTTGGACAGAGTGTTTTATGGCTTTATTCCCCACGGCCTCAGCGCACACTTGTGTGTTTGTGCTACTTGAAGTTGCAAAAAGATAGATAGTATGCAGTCATTTAGTTGCTGCTTTTCTTCAAAGAGACTTTCAGAAAACTTATTTCAGGTTCAGTCCTCCTGCAATAACCTTGAGGATTTAAGAGCTTTGCATGAGGACATACCGTATATAGTGATAGTTCATGGTTTAATAACAGGGCTCAGATAGATATAGACAGACAGGTATTATATATATAGGATCATTAATATTGTTGTGTTACTTTTTCAGGTTTCATCTTTATCTCCACATCACTGGAATGTTTTAAATGATTACTATTTGTATTATTATAAATACAAATCATTATTATCGTATAATATCATCTTATTTTAATTCAATTGTATGATGTATTATTTTAATGTTAATTTCACGATGAGTACTTTTTATAATATTACAAATATAATATTATAATTTGTTTTATTTAACTATTATTCAATTATTATTGTTGTTTTTTTCTTGTCACTGCAATATTTAGCAATCATTCCAATCATATGAGCGACACTTTGAAATAAAATTTATTATTTTTAATAATGGCCCCAAAATTTTTTACACAACATGAATTATTTTTCAATGTTATTGTTGTTGTTCTAGTTTTCATTTTTTGTTCGTAATAATAATAATAATAATAATAATAATAATGGTTGTAATTATGTTATTTAAATTATTTTATCATGGTCATGGTTTATTATAGTTCTTTTATTATTTAATATTGTTATTTTTATTATTGTTGTTTTCTTGTCACTGCAATATTTATCAATTTGGTGTAGAAAAGGGGGCCGATAGGGGGCGTAGTTGCTTCAGAGCCCCCCCTCTCTCTCCCTGATCCTGAAGGAGGTGTCGGGGAATCTCCTGCAAAAAAAAAAAAAAAAAAACAAAAATCCCGGGGCCGCTGTATTACGTCACAGGGCCGCGCGTGTATATATCGGAGGCCCGCGTGAGAGAGGCATTCCCAGAGTTTTGGCTCGCGCTGACGCGTCGCGTGCGGGACTTTAACGCGTGATGCTGCTCACGTCTCCGACGCATTTAACCACCAGCAGGACCGTCAGCCGCAGGAAACCGTACGACTGAAATGGAGGGATCCAGCGTCTGAGCGCTTTCGATTCGCATCGGATAAAGTTGAGTTTGTGTGATTCTCCCCCTTTTTTCTGCCTCACGATGGACCTCCCGCAGTGTTTGGTGTCCGTGTACCTGTTGCTGGTGTCCCTCGCTCAGTGTCAGCACTATTACCTCCTCAGACCCATGCCAAGTGACACTTTACCCCTGCTGGAGCTCAAGGAGGACCCCGACCCCATCTACGACCCGCGGGGGGAGGACATAAACGAGACCGAGCTGAGAAGCGCGCTCGGGGACTTTGACAGCCGCTTCCTGTCCGTCAGCCCTCCTCAGGACCGCTACACGGGCAACGAGGACCGGGACGAGCTGGACCTCCAGCAGCAGCACCCCACCGGGCTGATGCCCAAAGACATCAAGAACCTGTATCTGGACGTGCAGTGGGGCAAGAAGCGCAACGCCAGCAATAAGCTGAAGCGCAGGCTGCAGATGTGGCTGTGGTCCTACTCGTTCTGCCCGGTGCTGTACGCGTGGAACGACCTCGGCGCGCGCTTCTGGCCGCGCTTCGTGCGCGCGGGGAGCTGCTACAGCAAGCGCTCGTGCTCGGTGCCGGAGGGGATGGCGTGCAAACCGGCCAAATCCACGCACATCACGCTGCTGCGGTGGAGGTGCGTGCAGAGGCGAGGCGCGCTCAAGTGCGCGTGGATACCGGTGCAGTATCCCATCATAACAGAGTGCAAATGCTCGTGCGCGAACTGACCAATCACAAATGGAACTCAAAACTTCGATCAAATGCTAATTTCTGGAAAAAGGAAAAAAGTACACAGACTAATAAGAACTGTCTTATTTCTGGACATTAACTGCAGCTGATGCTGATTGTGGAAAACTATTACTGTACACAGTTTGATCTGATACATATTTCTAGATTTTAGTTTTAAAAACTCTTGAAACATTGATTGAATTGAAATGAAATTTAATCTCATACATATCTCTGGAAGTTACGAAAAAATGTTTTATTTTGTATTTTGGTAATACTTTGTTAACTTTAAGTCATTAACAAAAGTAATGCTGAAGAGGTCAATAAGTATACTCTCTCTCTCACACACACACACACACACACACACACACATATATATATATATATATATATATATATATATACAACTTTTCAGAAACTGTTTGAATGTACAGGTGATTTGATGAACATTATGTATTATAATATGATTAATAATACGTAATATGCATTATGTATTATAATAATGTCCGTTGCTGTTCATATTAAGTTATTATAAAGTGTTGCGTTTTATTTTTTATGCACTATCATGTGTAAGAATGTATTGTATGTATATGTTGTGCCATCATATAATGATCTAGCTTCTTGTAAAAAGCCAGTGTTATGTGTATTATCCAGAGTCTACTGTATTTGTGGAAAATATTGGTTAACGTTGTATTTATATTGCAGAGAGCGGTCCATGGAGCCGTTTGAGATGTTTTATAAGGTTTTCTATGATGATGTGATGACCTTTAAATCTATTCTGGATCGTTAACGTCCTGCAGCTGTGACAGCTGCTTCATGTTGAAGATTTGTCCTGTAAATTAAGATGAACTGTTATTTATTCTTTATATTCAGATAATAAAATATCAGTGAAAACCACAAGGAATGGCATGCTAAACTTTTGTTTGCTAAGTGTTTTTTTTTTTTTTTTTTTTTTTTTTTTGATTGCCTGTGAAGAAACTTCAAAGAGACTCTCCTAATTTACCATGAAACTGTCTCACCTGGTTTAAGGACATATATATATATATATATATATATATATATATATATATATATATATATATATATATATATATATATATATATATATATATATAAAATATGCTTTAAAAAAAACTGTTTTCACAATTAACAGATTTATTAAAATTTACTGAAAATATGAATATTAAAATAAAATCAAATAGATGCAAATGGTTAATAACAAACAACGCTGAATAATAATAATAATAATTGATTGTGGAAATCTAACCATTTATTTAATTCATGTATGACTAAAAAAAATATGCATTGCATTAAGTTTATTAGTTAATGTAAAAATAAAAATAATAATAATAATAATAATAATAATATATAGATGGAAATTTTATGTGCAACTCAAAATGTAGGCCAAATTATGTTTTGTGTTTATATAAGGGTACAGTATATATCCTCATGTATATCCGCATTCAAAGACCTGGATCATACGTTTGCTAATGACTTAATAATGAAAGTTATTATGAAGTGTTAGCAGAGATTGTGTGATGTGTGTTTCAGTAGCTGTCCCGTCTAAAGTAGATTAACCATATTTTATGCATCAATTAATTCAAACAATTCTGAACATTCACAGGCCGGGAGCCTGGATTTGTTAATTTGCTCACTTGGTGTCGTTAAATCCTTTCTGGATGTGTTTTCTGCCGGCTAACTGGGCTAAAGGTGTGCCAATGCAGTTTATGACAAACACGTAATGTGGAGCCTTATGGAGAGGCCGTCTAAACCTTCTCACGTCACGGGTGTTAACAGAGCTGACGGCTCGCACTAATGAGTGCATCAGTTCGCAGTTTGTAAAAACCGCAGCTTATCTAAAGTGAAAATGGTTCTTTATCTCCATCTCAAGTGGTTTGTTTCCAAGCTTTTTATTGTGGGGTGGAGATGCATGATGATTCTCATTGAAAACCTGTTAACATCTCCTGTAACATCCTGAAGAGATAAAGCGCAAGGGCAGGAACAGCTGGAGAGCATCTCTCTCTCATGTGGCCCGGCCCGACTGCCACCCGTCCATTTGTGGCCCCACAGGAGGGTCGGCCTCCCTCCGAGAGCACGGAGCCAGTCTAACAGAGTAAACCCTGCCAAACAGCCCTCATAAAGAGCATCAAATACAGCTCTGTTTACCCCTGCAGAACAGCGCTTTATACAAACACGCCGCTGATTAGGACAACGTTACGCTCGCTCGGGCAAACTAATCACACTGGGCTTGGTTTAAATGAATGTGTCCTGGCCAAAGGGTACGGAGGGCCTCAGGTCTGGAGGTTTCAGACCAAAATAAAGTTTCTTCATCATATGTTGGATGTATAGGGTTTCTTTTGAGCTTCTGTATAGTTCTTGTGGAGATTTATGGAATTATATTTGCTTCCAAAACAATTTACGCAAATTTATAAAACTTAACATCGTTTTTTCAGAAACTATCAAAAATATGGCATTACAAAATAAGAAAAAAAAACTCAATGAAAATGAAAGAAATGAACTCAGTCGCATAAATTTAACAGTCTCTTCAAATATGCTTCGTATATGCCACAGATTTCGCTTACACTTCGCAGTTTTTCGTTTGGTGTTTTGACACAAACCTCTCGTGGGGGCGGGGTTAACAGTGATCTACTCTGATTGGATAGTGAGCTTTTGATGGACAGGTGCTCTCTGACAAGGAAGTAGAGACATCATTCAGTGGCGCGCATATTGGAAAGCTCTTGCTGTGATTTGTATGCAATACGTCGTGCTTTGTATTACTATATATGTAAATAATCTTTGACCTTCGATCGTCTCAGTCTGTAAAGATGATCTCTCAGGAGACACGGAGCGGCATCGTCTTCCTCCTCCACTTGTCCTTCAAGGCAGCTTGAAGTAAGCTTGTGTTATTGAAGTAACATCGATACAAGTTTTATTCATGTTACAGTGTGCAACAGTTTGTTGCGAGTTATTATTGTCATTCACAAGGAGGAAGATGATGCCGCTCCGTGTCATTCCAGTATGCGCGCCACTGAATGAATTTAGAATTTTCTGAAATTTATTCATCAATCAAGTTTTATATATATATATATATTTTTATATATATATATATATATTTATATATATATATATATATATATATATATATATATATATATATATATATATATATATATATATATATATAATACCTTAAATTAACGATAAAAACAGGCCCAAATGATTCCATGAGACTCTAAAATGTCAGATTTCAATGTCATTTGCAGTTTCCATTTTTAATTTATTTGATTAGTTATTATTTATATTTATATTATTTTTTATGTATTTAGCTTTATTTTTTTTATTCCAGATTGTTTCAGTAATTTAAGTACTTCAATTTAAACTAAATTTCTGTTATTGCCACACTGCGATTTTAACGGTAAAAAAAAAAAAAACTATGAAAATGCTGCAGTACAACAGTATTGTAACAGTAATTTCCCGTAAAATGTACAGGGAAAATTTTAAACTGACTTTGCCGGATTTCTCTGCGTTGCATTTCAAATTTTGTTTGAATTTGATGTTTTTTCTTTGAAATAACTATGTTTTGTCTTATTTTTTTCTTAACTGTTTTGTTGATTAGGGTTGTATGTTACATATAATGTTGTTAAATGAATGTTATTGCTTATTTTTTAGTTTAATGAGTCTCACCATGATGGTATTTAGTGTTTGTGTGAATGACACTGTGCACCTTCTATGTATCTTATTATTCAAACGTTGCTTGTGATGGGCTTTGTTTCACCATGTGATTTTCTCATCACTACCTGCTTTTAGTATTACACATGTACAAAACAGATTTCAGTACTTCAATAAGTTAGTATTTTAACATTTTAACAGTTAATAAAATTACGGTATTAAACTCTAAATTTAAGGTAAAATCGTAAAACCTATAATATTGTTACCGTATTTTTTATGGTAGAAATCTGGCTACCACAGCTGCCGTTTTTTTTTTACCTTATATTTTACAGATTTTATTATTTATTCATTTTTTTACAGTGCAATTAAGGCAACATTTTTAATATTTGCTTTTAAGTTTTTTAATTTAATATTTTACTTATTTAAGCTTTATTTTAATTACTGAAAAACATGTTTCAAGAGTTTTTAGTTTAAAAATACCCACAAATGGTCTGAGACATCTCTTCTCAAACGCTAAATGACACATTTTTGAGATTACAGTTTTTGTTTATCTCTATGAGAAACATCGGAGAAGCAGCAAATTTGGGCAAAGTCTGATTGCTGTCTGTCTCAGGATTTTAACCGGTTTCCTTTTACCAACAGAGGACAAATTTACATCACCATTTGTAATGGCTTGATCCAGCAGGCTTTTCATCTTATTTCTTTTCTCACACTGAATATAATGATGGCAAAAACCCCACCTTACTATAAATCAAACCAGTGCATTTCTCTTTTTTAGACAAAATATTTGGGTTGTTTTTAATATTGAAGTCTCATTAGTGCTGTGCATTCTTTGAAGGAATTCAAGGACAGGAGAAGATAATGAGAAAAATGCCCATTAACTGAGACGGTAGACACTCCTCTGTCCTGTGAGCTGATAACAAATGATAAAGCTCATGCATCGTTGAACGATCATGACATTTCACTGAAATATCACACACCTGCCACAGATGCTGCGGTGCTCACGTTCAGGCTGGTTTCTTCAGTTCAGTTCTAGATGAAATCTGTGATGATCTGGTGCATATAAATGAACATATAAACATTCCCAAAGAGAGACTGGTGCATGGGGGTTGCATTTTGCAGGGGCTCCCAGACCCTAATCATCATCATTAATGGTAGCAATAAAAATCAGGCATGGAAAAAAAGTAATAATAACAAACTTTATATTGCTTTATGTGGGTATCATTTATTCAGAATTGTATAGTTTTAATAGGTTTTTATTGTTTCAAGACTTGGTTGACTTACTGTTTACAGTAATGTTTTGCAGCACTTCAGATGTTCTGCCATTGAGGTTTAATCTGTCTTTTATCACTTATCTTAGCCTGGATTCACACATCTATCTCTTCAGAAGCTTCAGAAGCATTTTAATTCATCATCCACATGTTCCAAATCAAATCTTGTTCAAATGCCATTAAGCTGCTACAGAATTAAGAATTTAAAAGGTAATTGTAACTCTTTATCTCCCAATTTTGCTTCTGTTTCTCACAACTGTGAGTTTATATCTCACAGTATCAATGTACTTTATTTCTTGTCATTACGAATTTTTGTGAGAAAAAGTCTAAATGGTTAGATATAAACTCAGAATTGTGAAATAAAATGTCGCTATTATGCTATTTATTTTTATTTATCTTTATTTTAAATCACGTAGTAGAAACAAGCTTCCATAGAAAGCAGCATGATAAAAAAATAAAATAAAAAATAAAAACCTCCGAGAGACGGGGCAGTACAAAAAACTCGCTTTTTTTTTAGTTGCACAATTTACCGTCACATTTTCAAAACGCGCGAGGCGGGAGCGCAACATGTTTGCCTAGCTCATGTTTATCTATAAAAACTTTCCAAGCAACATGAAACCTTTTCCAAATGGTGAGCATTTGGTATTGAGCTGCTTTCTGAGATTGCAAGCAGTTTCGCCCCAGAACTGGGCCAGATCTGGGCCAAAACTGCTTGTTGTCTGGGTGTTTTGGCTGGATTTGTATGTGTGCTACTTGTTTTAGCATATTTTAGACTGTATTAAAATCAGTGGGTTGAGTTTCCTGTGTGTACTGTCTACATAAAGCTTTCCAAATAAGCCACCTTTGAGACTACATGATGGTTAAGACTAAAAGAGGAGCGTTAGCTGGTTTTGTTGACAGAACGGTAGCACGCTAGGTTACTCTTCATTCACACCGATGCATGCCATTCTCTCAGTCTCTGATCTTCTCCTAAGCTGTGACTAATCAATAAATAGAAACTCTGTATCCAATCTCATTCACAACGACAGACATATAGACCATATATGTAGAGATCAAAGACCCAGTTGATATGCGCGATAATTTCCCGCCGCACACATGAAAGCGGCTCAGTCGTGTTGATTTATACGCACCGGGAAAGAACATTAGTCTACGATAATGAGAAATCAGGCGTGAGCCAAGTCTCTCTTCTAGACTGGCCGGTATTGATGCTTTTCCATGAAGTAATGCAGCGGCATCATAGACATGGCCCGTGAACTCGCTGACTTTCATTTTCTGTGCATATTCAGCAGAATGCGTGCTGTAAATACTCGTATTAAATTTAAATGCAGTATTTCTGGAAGCTCAACGCTGCTGATGAGGTAATGCCACGGACCAGAGCACAATCACAACTGTAGTTAATCTTTCAAATTAATCTGAGATGTTTGTTGGAACTGAAGTGCTGCTGTCCTCCATTGTTGCATTTTGTTTAGAAAATTCCTTTGGTGTATTTGATATCCTGTTATTTGTGTTTATCATTGTTTAGAATTTTTAAGGTCAAGTCAATGAATTTGTATAGTAGTTCAAATTTTGTGATTGTATAATAGCCTAGCATACATCACAATCACATTGAGGTATGCTATATAGTAAAGTATCGCAATCACAAAGCCGAGATTTCTTTGCGAATAAAGTTACATGTACCATATATATATACACTTTATATAGAGAATGCGATAATATAGTTGACAAATTGCGATGATAAAAACTATCGAAAAAAAATGCAAGCATTACTTTCACAAAAAAAAATAACTAAGTTATGCTATTAGTTACTATTTTTATGGAGTAGCACAATATTGTTATGCATTACTTTGAAAATAACTTTACCCAGCACTGTTGCTAAATAGTATGCATTGTTTTATGTAAATGTTCTATATGAAAGCAAATAAAGTTGGATGTACTATATATATATATATATATATATATATCAAATTTTATATAAAGAGCTGTGCCATAATATAAGTTACATTTACTGTTATTATTGAAATATAAATAATAACAGCCAAGATCTGGTACATCGTATTTATCACTTTTTGAGACTGTACTGAATGTATGCAGGTAAATTTGGATATATCCAGCTTAATATAATGAGCTGAATGATAATATGTAATTATATATCATATTTCAGGATTCTAAGAGACCCTTGACACATTTTTTGGCTTGTGAACCACCAGTTGCTTTACATTCATGGCGTTGTATGCTGATTTACAGATGGGTTTGTTGCTTTGTGCAAGGGTATGACGTTGATGTGCCCAAAACTACGTTCTTCTAGGAATTGAATTGTATCTATAACTTCCTCTCCAGAAAAAGCCTCTTATCTCCATACCATTTGCTCCTTGTTTCAGATTCCCATTTCTGCCCAAAGACATCACCTATAGTGAAGACCGAATGTCTGGAGCAGGCCACGGGAGACATATGATTCTCATTGTGAGGATGAAAGGCGTCTGTTTTTCCCTGTCTTTTGTATGTCTGGGAGCGCCGGATTGGGTGGGTGGAACCACTTGTGTCGTGATCCCCTCTCATCCATGTGGTGTTGCTTTATGCTCCATGGGTATGGATTCATTGTAGTGAAATTGAAACTTCATGACATGTCATTGTTATAAACCTATAAATAATTTATTTCGCCCTGAAGAGCGATCGCTGCTTCAGAGGTGCCCAATTGGCTGAGACAAGGTTGTCTTTGACCCAGTTTGACCATGTTGAAACATTTTCCCTTTATATCGCTCATGCACGCTCGCATTTAACTCTAGCCGCTTGTCAGCACTTCGCTTGGCCTGTTTTTAACTTTGTGCTTCATGAAAAATCCATAAATCTTCACATGTCGCAATGCCTTTTTGTATTGTTTTATTGTGGCTGCTTGGGAAGGGTATAAAATAATCATTATAGAAATTAACCCTGTAGACTTCACTATCTGCCTTGTAATCGCTGCTTGCTAGCTCACTTGCTAACATTCGTCTGTCAATGAGCTTATATTTTCACCTTATCCTGGAAGACTACAGCTGGCCTGCTCTTAACGCTCTTTGTACATAAACCCTGCTCTTAGTCACAGGTGCTTTTTCCACCTTGCATAAGATAAAGAGTCTGATTCATGCTAGTTTTCGCTTAAAAATGTACAGTTTGTGAACTTGCTTTTTGCAACCCTGACCTGTGCACATACTGCATCAGACATGTGATTCTTCAGGTTCTCCCACTGCTAGGTTAATTGGTGTCTTTTGAAAAGTTCATTGTTGATGTTGGGCCAGAAATGTTTTCCTTTTCAAGTAGTTTTTGTGGTGTTAGATGCATGTTAAGGAATCTAGGAGTGAAGATATTTCTCCTACCTGGTATGCAAGGCCAGTGTCTCTTTGATGTCTTGCTCTGAAGCACAGGTACACAGACACTGGGCTGGTATTACAAACGTTTGATTGAAGTGTTGACTAGATCAGACTCCACTGGGAACATTTGGTATTCTGAAATCACTTTGGGTTAAAAAAAAAAAGACATCAGAGAACTAGATCTCAGAAGACTGTAAAATTGGGCCATTTTTGGAGCACACTCATGCTGGTTTAGGTCTAGAAGATATTTTTTTATTGATCAGAGGTTGCTGTTTTATTTTTCATGAGATTCAGTGGAGGCCTCAGTTATTTGTTCATTTTGGTGTGAACTTTGTCTCAAATGCTTGTTGGAAATGCAGCCTATATCATTTGATGAGAAATGATTGAGTTCATGTTAAGATATCTGGTTTTTGTATTTGTTCCATTGAGCACCGTCTGAGGCATTGTTTTGCATTTTAGAGGAGAAGTGAGATTACTGAAGAAAAAAACTAAAGTCAGCAAACGTCTCCATTTCTTCTCATTGCATTCGATTGAGATATTAATAGATGTCAAATCTTCTAAGGACACTGAACATCTGTTACTCTGTGTTTGCGATCTCAAATCACACGCAGCCCAGGAATTCACAGCAATTAACCCTTCAGCGTCACATGTAAATATGAGCGCTGGAGACCGTTAGTCTTTCACACACACACACACACACACACACACTGGGATCCGGCTTCTTTGTTCTGTTGGGCCCCTGATCTGTTGTTATGGGGATGGTGCTGGCAGCACCTCTATAATGGCTGGCGTGTGAGCTGTCCATCACTCCATCCCCCCGTAACACACACACACACACACACACACTGATCCGCTGTCACCTGCACAAGCTTTCAGTTAGCTGCTTCTTTTCTTTTCTTTTTTCTCCATTTCTGCCTGGGAAAGTCAACATTATAGAATAGAATAGAATAGAATAGAATAGAATAGAATAGAATAGAAGCCGGAAAAAAGCCAAGAGAGAGCAGCCAGTCTTGAATATAACAACCCCATCTGGAATTCTGTGCCATCTAGTGGCTTTCATCGAACTGTGGCTGTGTGTGAACAGCTGTAAATGTGTAGCTGATCTGATCTGATTGGAGTTGTGTGGAATCCTGTTTGCACCTCCAGATTGAAAAATAAAATAAAAAAAGGTAATTGCAACTTTTTTCTCACAATGTAGATTTTTCTTGCAATTATGAGTTTAGATCTCACATCTATATCGTATATCTCACAATTCAGATTTTTCCCCTCCCAATTCTGAGTAAAAAAACAATCAAATTCTGAGAAAGTAAGCTTGCATTTGCAAGAAATAAAGTGGGAAATAGTTTTATTTACTCTTTTTTTTTTTACTCTTAATTTTTTATTCTATTGTGGAAAAGAAAATCTGAATTGAGAGATGAAAATGCACAATTACAAATGTAAGCTCAGAAAAAAAAAGAATAGAATTCCAAGATATAAAATCAGAATTGAGACAATGAACTCAGAATTCCACAGTGAAATAAAAAAAATAAAAAAAATTATTTAATATTTTTATTTATTTTCTCAGAATTGTGAGTGTATTTCTTTCAATTCTTGGAGGAAACCTTCCTGGCCTCACGTCGATCCAGAACTGGAGTTGGCTTGTCTGCAGATTTCATGGATTTATACTGACAGATAGATATTATTAAAGTTTTGATGTTTTTCTTTAGATCAGTATTTTGGTGTCTGAGTTATTTAAAGCACCAGATCATAGACATCCATCACCCACTTAGCTAATATTTCACTCCATAATCAAAAGACAGAGATAAGACGTGGATTTTTATTTTTATGAAGTAAAATTTTTGTAACATAGTCATGAGAATCGACAGGAAAATAATGAGAACTGTAAACAGACCTAACTAAACTTGCAGATACATTATGCTACTATGAATTTGCCATAGGATTTTTATAGATAGATAGATAGATAGATAGATAGATAGATAGATAGATAGATAGATAGATATATCCAGGAGTGAGATGGTAAATGTTGGTTTTCACACACACACACACACACACACACACAGGGGGAGCGGGAGGGTTTTTACACCCCTGTAGGGGGTAATAAAGCGGCCTAAAACATCACACTTCTGTAAAGTTAATCTACACAGCTTTAATTACTATCTGGCGCCTCTCTTCTCTCTCTGGTTTCTCTGCATCTCTCCGTCCACAGCCGCTTCTCTGCTTGAGCTCGAGCTGACAGTCATGAAAACGAGATTTGCTTGGTTGGGGTTCCTGTTTGACCGATCGGCATGGAGCAAATTAACAGCCAGCCACACACACACACACACACACACACACTTCCCCCATCTCTGTTTGCATTACCTTTTCTACTTTCTTCTGAAGTACTGGAGCCAACAGACCTTTCTGATAATCAACAGTCTGTACGGTCTTTATTTCTTATTCCAATTTTAGTTATTTGAGTAATCAGTACTCTTATGGTGCTTGTTTTTCTTTCTTCTTGCAGCTTGACAGCCCAAGTACCCAATTGAAACAGCTCAGACATTTTGTTAAACATCTCCTTTTGTGTTTTACGAAAGAAAGTAAGTCATACAGATTTGGGACGAGTGAATGATGACAGACTTTAGATTCTTGAGTGAACTGTCCCGCTGATAGATGATCGGCAGACGGGACTAATGCTGTCATTCTCTCTCTCTGTCTGTCTCCTCGAGGCTCATTAGGTTCTTCAGAGTAAACATGCAATCATCAAGATGCTCTGCTATTGAGCGGCACATAATCCTGCAGATATGACCCATACAGACAGAGCTGCGGAGAGACTCTGAGGTCTACCTGCTGCTGCTCGGTGGGGAGACAGAGAGAAAGAGAGAGACAGACACAACTGGAGCCAGTGTAATGAGCTGTGAACTTCAGCTGTACAGACGCTATAGCAGATCTGCATCAGTGTCGCCACTGACAAAAACAAACTTGCAAAATGAAACGAGTAACTGCATGGGTCAATGATAATAGCACAAAAGCATGATTTTCTCCCGCTATTTCCATTCAGATGAATTCATTGTGCTTAGTTGGCATGTCAAAAACTGTACATTTGCTTTGCCAAAGCATTTTCTGCATACTATAAGGAAAGGAAATTGGAGGAAAATGAGGTAAGCAAGCAATATTAACAAGCTAAAGGAATAATATTGTACATTCAAATAACAGTGGAAAATAAAGCTATTTTAACTGAAATGAGAAATGTATTTAAAATAAAAATGAAGAGTTGAATGAAGAAGTTAAGACAAAAAAGCAAGTCAGACTATAACAATAGTGCAAATGGAGATGTAGATTAATAAACAAGTGAAATGATGCAAAATCAAATAGAAAATGAAAAGAGAAGAGAAAAATAAAAGGATAAATAAGCTATGATCTAGTGTAAATTAAACAAAACGAGAAAATAATCTTTACATTTTAATCAGTGTGAGTTGATGAAACATGAAGAGGAAGAAAAGGGAAAATAAAACAAATCATTAAGATTTATTTATTAAATTAATGTATTAACTCAGACATTTATTAGGTTTATTAACAAATAAAAAAAGGAAATTAAACTGAGCAAAATCAAGAAAAACATTAGTTTCATATGAACAAATGAACCAATTTAATAGTGCAAGCCGTGTAAAATAATATAAACAAATGGAAATTGGAATTAATGCTATTAAATCAGAATTTTGTGAAATGTGAAAACAATATAACAAATGAAATAAAAAAATAATTGATACAAACAAATACAATAAAAGGGAAATAAAGCAGCAGGTTAATAAATATCTTTGCAAATAGATTAAACTAGCTACATTTTTGAAGAAGGATAAAATCATCCAATATCAGTAATAATGAAGAATGTTTAATGTTTAGAAACAGCAGATGTTGCCACGGTGTTCTAGGAACTCTCTTCCTTCATGATGCGTCTGTGGGATTTTAAACCTGTTTTTTTTTTCCAGCAGGTGAAAATGCTGCATCATCAGTTAGTAAAGTAACAGCAACATGATCTGAGGAATCAGTCAAATTCTGCAGGAGGTCTTAACACACACACACACACACACAGCGTGACAGCCATTAGCCTGCTCGCACAATGACATCATCATCCAGTGCATCGAATCAATGTGTTTTCTCCTTGTGTGTGTGTGTTTAGTGTTGTGAAAAGTGAGAGTGTGTGTGTCAGACATGTCGACTCCGCTGCTGTGATGGATGGTCTGTGTTGTAAGACAGATGACAGTGTGTGTCTGCGGCTGCTGTGTGTGTGAACACAGGCCAAACTAATGTTTATTTACACTGCCACACTGAAGGAGTGATTTAAAAACCGCTAGTGTGTGTGTGTGTGTGTGTGAAGGTACAGATCAGATTTCTAAACAAGCCTTTGAAATGTAGAAGATCATTAAAACCACAGAGTCCTAAATACAAGCATTCCTTCCAAACATGCGCACACACACACACACACACACACACACACACACACAATCACTGGCATTTCAGAAGCTCAACAAAACCACTGTACCAAACCCTAGTGAGTTTTTACATTGGGAGCATCCTGACTGTCGTCCTCAATGCTAAACGTCACAAAATCCACTTGTGCAAATGTATTAGTTTGATGTTACAGTGAGCAATAGTTTACTAATTTGAGTGCATCCAATGACAGGCAAATTCTGTTTGCTACGGTCCCTGTGGGAGACAGTGACAGAGGGAAAGATAAAGTGTGTGTGTTTCTGCATACCAGGAGTGTGTGAGTGTTGGGGTCTCTGCAGTGTTTACAACAGTGTATTCTGGGTGAGTTCTGGCCCCATTGCTATAAATTTTCCCAGTGCAGTTCTGAGTGTTTCTGCTCGGTTCACACGCGCCGTGACTGTGAGTACAAGATCAGTGTGACGCTGAGAGAATATATGACCGCAGACACAGAGACTTCAGCGTGGCCTTGGGCTCAGATGTTTCTCCTCATTGGTATGATTGCTTATATTGATCTCATCTGTAAGTCGCTTTGGATAAAAGTGTCTGCTAAATGATTAAATGATTAAATGATTAAATGTAAATGAAGAGTAAGAAATAAAACATCCGGCATCCATTTAGACTATAGAGCTGTAAAATGCATAGTTAAGAGAAATAATAAAAATAATAATAAATATATATTTAATAAAATATTTTACAATTTTCAAAATAATATCTTATTCTAACGTTCATTTTATTCTTATTTTATTTTGTTAATTTATAATATACAGGTGCATCTTAATAAATTAGAAAGTCATGGAAAATTTCAGTAATCAACTTGTGTATTAAATAAATCCAATGCACACAGACTGAAGACTTTGGTTCTTTTAATTGTGATGATTTAGGCTCACATTTAACAAAAGAAACCCACCAATCTCAACAAATTAGAATATGGTGACAAGCCAATCGGCTAATCAACTCAAAAAACCTGCAAAGGTTTCCTGAGCCTTCAAAATAGTCTCTCAGTTTGGTTCACTAGGCTACACAATCATGGGGAAGACTGCTGATCTAACAGCTGTCCAGAAGACAATCACTGACATCCTTCACAAGGAGGGTAAGCCACAAACATTCATTGTCAAAGAAGCTGGCTGTTCACAGAGTGCTGTATCCAAGCATGTTAACAGAAAGTTGAGTGGAAGGAAAAAGTGTGTAAGAAAAAGATGCATAACCAACCAAGAGAACCGCAACCTTATGAGGATTGTCAAGCAAAATCAATTCAAGAATTTGAGTGAACTTCACAAGGAATGGACTGCGGCTGGGTTCAAGGCATCAAGAGCCACCACACACAGACGTGTCAAGGACTTTGCTGAACCACAGACATCAGAGGCGTCTTACCTGAGCTATGGAGAAGTTTCCACAGTCTGTGATGATTTGGGGTGCAATGTCATCTCCTGGTGTTGAAAACCAAAGACACTGCACCCTTTACCAAGAATCACCATGCTTTCTTCTGCTGCCCAGCTTTTTGAAGATGCTGATTTCATTTTCCAGCAGGTTTTTAGCACCTGCCAAAAGCACCAAAAGTTAGTTAAATGAGCATGGTGTTGGTGTGCTTGTCTGGCCAGCAAACTCACCAGATTTTTGTCAAGAGGAAATCAGAATCAAGAGACCAAACAATGCAGATGAGCTGAAAGCCACTGTCAAAGACACCTGGGCTTGAGTACATGTACAGTAAATTAACATACTTTTCAGAGGGCCAACAAATCACTAAAAGGTTTTTTTTATGCTCTCATGAAGTAGTCTAATTTGTTGAGGTAGTGAATTGGTGGGGTTTTGTTAAATGTGAGCCAAAATCATCACAATTAAAAGAACAAAAGACTTAAACTACTTCAGTCTGTGTGCACTGAATGTATTTAAAACATGAGTTTCACAATTTGAGTTTAATTACTGAAATAAATGAACATTTCCATGACATTCTAATTTATTGAGATGCACCTGTATTAATATTATACAATAACCATGTCAATTTCATGTTACATTTTATATTACATTGTATATTCATGAAGGATATGTGTGTGTGTGTGTGTGTGTGTTTGTTTGAAAAGAAAATAATATTAAAATAAGGATGTCTTAATTAAATATTTAAACATTTTTTGCCTATTTTTCTTAATGATTTTATGTTATTAATTTAGAATTCATAAAATAAGAATAATTTATTAAATATAAAAATATATTTATACATTTATTTTTATATTTTAATTGTGTTTTCTGTTTATATTAGTGTATAAGATTATGTAGAGTGGGCATAATATATTATGTAAAGTTTGTGTAACAGCTGAGGTGACTTGAGTTCTTGAGATCTCTAATTTTGATTGATAATCTGAGCTCAGTTTGAGTCTTGGTTAAGTTGAAACACGAGAGTCTTGGTGTCTGTTTCTCAGAAGAAACATTTAAGCAGAACTCTCCATTAGATCTCATTGCTCTCTAAGAGAAACAGACGATATTTACCAGAGATCTGATGTGTGATATTTAGTGTCAGACACTGCGGTGAAGCCTTGATTCCCATGACTCTGAGCGGCTGGACGTCAGGGAGTCTCTCTGGCGTCTGCGGGTCAGATGTCAGGTGTAGGTTAAGAGGGGCAGCGATGGTTAACAGATCCACTGAGAGCTCATGAAGACAGACACACACATTCCTCACGCTGCACATCGGCTGCCCACAGCTGAGTGTACACTACAGCCATGACAAAACGTTTTATTAGTGACATACATTTAGTTTTTTGCAAAGTTTGCTGCGTCAGTATTTGTAGATTATTTTTCCACATTATTTTTCGATGGTATACTGAAAAACAATGATAAGAATGTCATAAGTTTTAATTGCTAGTATTGGCAAAATAAATAAATGAGACGATATTTACAGTGTGGACCCTTGTTAGGATAGGATAAACTTTATTTGTCCCCGAAGGGAAATTTGTCTTGGGCAAAGGGCTACAGTGTTGTTCTCTGAACAGACAATAATAATAATAATAATAATAATAAAAATAAAATACAATGTATGAGCCTGATATGTAAAATACATATAATGCAAAACACAAGGTTCTAATATGTTAAATGAGCATTATTTTTTATGGAATTCAGCATTTTTATCGAGGCAGGAATGAATGAAAGCTTCAGTCTATTAGTTTCACACATTGGCATCTTAGTCTCTTTCCCGATGGCAGTGTCTGGTATTCGCTAAAAAAAGAGGATGTTTGGCGTCAGTACTGATACTTATTGCTCTTCTCATTGTTGCTTGTTCATATAGAGTCTGTATGGGCTCATATTGTTTTATTCCTATGATTCTCTTATGATAGCTGTTTTGTGGATATGAGCCAATTAGTTTCCGAACCAGACTGTAATTCCGTAGCGAATAAGACTTTCAAGCGTGGCCTGTTAAAAGACATGCAAGATCTTGATACCCACCCCATACAGTCTCAGCCTCTTTTGTAGTCGTGTGCACTGTCAATGTGTGTTTTCCAACAAAGAACATTGTCCATATAAAACCCCAGGTATCTGTAAGATGTCACCTGCTGTATCTCTGTGTCTTTAATGATCACAGGCTTATGTTCAGATACACTTTTTGGGTCAAGGACCATTTCTTGTGTCTTATTTACATTTAACACAAGTTCTTGTCACACCTGCAAGACTGTAAGATAACAGGTCCATGCCTTTTTGTGAGAGACGTAAAATGACAGTCATCAGCATATTTCATTATATAATTATTAGTATATGTGCTCCTGCAGTCATTTGTGTATAAAGCAAAAAGCACAGGCGATGAAACACAACCTTGTGGAAGTCCTTTGCTGCTATATCTGACTTCAGAAAGTGTCCCATTAACCCTAACCTGCTGAGTTCTGTTACTTAAAAAAGAATAAAACCATTTCATTAAAAAAGTGCTGACACCCATGCCATAAAGCTTCTCTAAAAGCAGATGTGTCTGCACTGTATTAAATGCTGAACTAAAATCCACAAATAAAATACGAGCATAGGCTTTAGTGTTCTCAAGATGCTTAGAGACAAGATGAACACTGTTAAGAGCAGCATCCTCAGTACTTCTATTCTGCCTATAGGCAAACTGACAGGAGTCTAATAGTGGCTCTACTTCTTTTTCCAATAGTGAGATTACCAATTTCTCAAAACACTTCCCGACATTTGAAGTCAAAGCCACAGGGCGAAAGTCATTATTTGACGATGCACCAGGTTTTTTTTGGAATTGGTGTTATATATGACTTTTTCCACAGAGCTGGCACAGTATGGGTATCAAGAGATCGCTGGAATAAGGGACACCATGCCATTGCATGCTCTTCAGCACAGTTTTTCAACAAGAAAGCTGGTAACCCATCTGCAATTCACCCTGGCATGCTGGATATCAACTTCTTGGCCAAATCCTGACTGATTTAGTTCTGGGAGCTGATCACAATTCGTGGGCTTCTGCTTGTCCACTCGTCTTTTGAGGACTGACCACAGGTTCTCTATGGGATTGAGATCCGGGGAGTTGCCTGGACCCAGATCCAAAATTTCAATGTAATGATCTTCGAGCCACTTGAGACATGGGGCTTCATCGTGTTGGAAAATGCACGGATCGTCACCAAAGGCGCTCTTGCAGGACGTTTTGATACCATTCTTTATTCATGGCAGTGTTTTTTGGGCAGAATTATGAGTGAGCACACTCCCTTGTTTGGAAAGCAACCCCACAGATGGATGGTCTCAGGATGTTTCACTGCTGGCACGTCACAGGACTTATGAAAGTGTTCACCTTTTCTTCACCGGACTTCACAGTTGATTTACCAGATCAGTCAGAAGGACAAAAAATAACTTTACACCAGTCTTCTGCTGTCCAATCCTGCAGCGTTTCAGTGTGTACTTGACGTTTTTCTTGAGGAGAAGTGGCTTCTTAGCTTCTCTTCTTGACACCAGGCTGTTGTCTAAAAGTCTTGGCCTCACTGTGAGTGCAGATGCTCTCAAACCATCCTGCTTTCATTCCTGATCCAGCTCTGCACGGCTGGAGACTCAGTTCTGTAGCTGACTCCTCAGGAGGAGACGTCATGGAGTTGCTGGACACTCTGGGACGTCCCGAAGACTTCTTCACTGCAGACAAACCTCTCTCCTTGAAGTTCTTGTTGATCCAGTAGATGGTCCTTTCAGGTGCAATAATCTTTGAAGCAATTCCCTTGCATGTGAGGCCATTTTAATGTAAATCGATGATGGCTGCACGTGTCATTTTTGGAGGTAAGCATTGCTGACAAGAACACAAGCACAACAATTATTGAAAGTGCCTCTTCTCTCCTTTTTATATCGCTATAATAGCAATCAGTCTGCTCTTACAATCTATTTAGTATGATAGTGATTTCACCTGACTAGTACTCATTCACACTTTCACAAGTGCTGCTGATATGATTAGTCAGCTGATGTCAGCTGGTCATTTTGTGTCAGGATAAAGAAACTGTGAAATTATTTCTTTGTGAAAACTACAGCCAATGAAGCTGAATTAAGCAAATATTTAAAATGCATCTGATCACTCAACACAATAATCTAGAAACAATGTGAATGCACACCACAACAGCTAAAGCAGTAAACTTTGGAAAACACAACATTTATGTCACTGCCAAAACTTTTGCATCACACACTTCATCACAAATCTGAAAATGATTTTCCAGAGCAACAGTGCCATCTAATGACTGACAATTGCTAGTTTTGTTTGCCAGATCAAGTGTTGATCATACTCTGAACAATCCTCTTGAATTCATGTAGGCCAGTGGCACACGAGGAGACCTCAGCTAACTTCAAAGATGACTTAAAATCATTTAAAATAAGACCAAAAGGAGCTAAAACAACTGAAAGATCAATATATTCATACAAATCACCCTCAATAACTGCTGTTTTCTTTAAAGAACCACAATCTTGGTCTTGGAAAAAACTCAATTAATAAAGACATTTAAAAAATTATTATTTTGTTTTATTATGTATTTTATTTTTATTTTATTTATTTTATTTGATCTTATTCATGTCTTAAAATGCATTTAAAAAAAAAGTCTATTTAGTTTTTTTTTATAAATGTATTTATTCATTTTTATTTATTAGGTTTAGTTTTGTTATTTCAGTACTTCATTTTAAACAACAAAAATGAGAAATAAAATAAGCTGTAATAAAAAATATTTCAGTTAAAATTTATTTAGTTTCAAGAAGAGAAAATGTCGTTTTTTATGTATTTAGTTTTATTTTATTTATCGCACACACACACACACACACAGTATAACGGTCAAAAGAAAACAGTAACAGCAGCCTCTGTGTTCATGAGCAGATAAAGAGACTGTCAGCAGAGAGACTGATTACAGAGTCTGAATTAATTATCACGGCCAACAATAAGATTCTGTTGACTCAGTTAAGAGCTCATAAGAGATTGTTTTTGGGGTGTGTTTGTGTTTATGAGCCCTGAAAAAATCTAAGTGATAGTTTTTGAAGACAGCATGAACTATTATCAAAAAATTTGACTACACTTTTCCATGATTTCTGGGCACGTGCTAGTCTAATACCATATTCTTAAGGATATATATATATATATATATATATATATATATATATACACACACACACACACCCACACACACACCCACACACACACACACACACACACACACACACACACACACACACACACACACGTATGTATATATATATATATATATATATATATATATATATATATATATATATATATATATATATATTAGGGCTGTCGCGATATACCGCTCTTGCCGCTCTGCTCATGACGCTGCAGAAAGATTCATGAGCACTCAGACGCTCTGACGTAGATCGAATGCTTATTTTGTATTTAAAGCGGCCGCAAAGATCTCGTGCAGACTAACCACAAACAGGGTAACGTTATAAGTTAACCTCATTAAATATTGTTGTGGACGAAATATTAAGATCCTTTACTTAATATGAACAATCTCAGACACCTTGGTCCACGTATCACTTTTAATTAATTTTTTATGTCCTTGTACGCAAACAGGGACACTTCATAGATTATTGCAAACGCGAAACAGCAATAATCAACCTGTGCTGGTAACTAATGGTCGGAGCTGCGTTCTCTGGAATCCTCTCAAGTGGTGGACTTCCATGTTCCGATTGGTTGCTGCCCAACCGCGTCATAGCTCATTTCCATAAAGTTGCCTTGATTTCAACTCTCCTCGATTTTCTCAACGGCCAAGTCGCCCTGCTTACATTGAAAATGCATGACTTCCGGCCACTTTGACGCTCTCGACGCCGGCGGTCTGAACGCACAGTTACATGATTAAAACGGATCTTGAAAAACTGAGCGACCACATTGCTACTTTAAACTCTGTAAAATATTAAGTTGGTCACAGTGCCATGCACTTAATGCCTCATCTGTGGTCATTCTTCAATAAGGTTCATTAGTTAACATTAGTTAATTACATTAGTTAACATATATAAATAACATAAATAACAATGAACAATATTTCCACAGCATTTATTAATCTTAGTTCATGTTAATTTCAGCATTTACTAATGCATTGTTAAAATCACAAGTTGTGTTTGTAAACATAAATGTACTATGAACATGAACATTGAATAACTAGATTTTTATTAACATTAACAGATTAATAAATTGTGTAATAAATATATTGTTCATTGTTCATTCATGTTCGTTAATACATTAATGTTAACAAATGGCATCTTATTGTAAAGTGTTACCATTAATATTTATTCATCATTGAACTTGACAGTATTTTCTCTCTTGTTATTTCATAAGAGCTTCAAAGAAGACGGAGAAAGCCATAGTTTTTTTGCCCTGCGTTTATCAGTATCAATATTATGCTCGTTGGGTGAAAAAGAAAAACTCAACAAACAAAGTAAAAAATAATTTGACTGATATCTTCCCCCACCCCAAGGTTTCTAGAGATATCACGATATATCGACATTGTGAATTCTTATGGCCACAGTAACCGTGATATGAAAAATCTAATATCCATACACGAGTACCATATACAAAAATTTAAAAAATATAACTAATACTGATTGATAAACAGTTTAAAGGTATAGGTTATATTAATTAGCAGCCCTCAGGCACTCTTTTCTTATTGTCAATAGCTATCATGCACGTCTTTCTAGATAAAAGTCTCACATCAGAAAAACATTTAGAATTACCTTTTTGGATGTTGTTGTCTAGTTGAGAAACACTGCTGTAGATAAGCATATAAATATCTTGATGCATAATTAAATTAGAAAACTACGGACAAACATAGCATTAGGCAAACTAATGTTTAAAAGGTTGAAGGTCATGAGTCCAACTGAAGCTGTGACTAAACTAAAACATTAATCACCATGATGGTGACTATCAAACAGAAATAGTTGAAACAAAAATATTCTGGATAAACAGCCATTGGAGAAGAGGCAGCCATTGCAGGAGAGACAGCAATTGGAGAAATTGCATCCATCGGAGAAGTGGCATCCTTAGGGGAAGCGGCATCCATCGTAGAAAGTCTCATCGGTCTTTTCGAATATTTGTGCCCTTTTCTTTTATTATAAGCCATAAAAGAAATAATGTTTTGAGGGTTGTACTTTAATACCTACTGTAAAAACCTCAATATATCCCAGTATTCTAGAAAGTTTATAGACAAAATGTAAATAAAAAAATAAACCGTAAGTTAATATATATAGTTGTGCTAATTACAAATGCATTTCAACCGTACCTTTGAATGTAACCATAAATCGACACGTGAAATGTTAAAACATTTATTTAAATAAAATCAAATGTACCCCAAAAAAAAAAGTTTCTTCTGCATTTTCCTATTAAACTCTTTACAGTTTCATACAGTCATTGGACAGTAATGATTCTATGCTTGAGTTTACTGATAATAGGACAAAAGGAAGAATACATTTTGACACATCCGGTTTAAACAGCTTTTGTGTCTGTACAGACTTGAGAAGGATCCCAGGATCAAGTGAGTGGTCGATTAATGGCGTCCCGGATCACATCGGAGGTTTATTTGTTTGTTCCTAGCATTTTGTTTTACAATCGAGGCACAGTAATGAAGAGTTCACAGAGAAACATTTGTTGAAAGATGAAGCAGCTGTATAGATCTGACAGCTGCATCACAGAACGTACGTAAATGATTTAATAATGCTTGCTTTGTAAATTATAAAGTTCCCTTTTGAGCATTCACTCTACATTGTGAATCATTCACATGGGAACTCATGAAAATCCTGAAACCTTATAGGATAATGCCAGCACAAAAAGATGGCAAGTTGTTGCTAATTATGCAAACTGCATGCAAATACTGACAAGCCTGTGGGCAGTATATGATGTAAGTAAGAGCTGCCAGCTTGCTGTCTCAAAGAGGAAGTTTACTCTCTTTCCGGATGTCCACGAGCAGGTGGTGAAGTCGTGGTTAGCACCCCAGCAGCCCCACAGCTATGTGCCCTTCCTCGGCCTCTACAAGAGGTGCAAATAGTATCTGACACAGTAAATACAGATAGCATCTAACTACTATTTACACAGTGCAAAAAATATATTGCTGTTCTCACTTAGTGCATTGCATGCAATCTATCGCATACAGTGTAAAAACCACTGACTTAAAAAAAAAAAAAGTCATGCCATGGCATGACACCTTTAAATAATCATATTTGCAAAATTGTATTATTCAGATTCAGACAATGATAATGGCGCTTTATACATTTCTTTTCTGCTAAACAAACACAAACATTATTTTGTTTTCTTTCGGTTCTGTTTTCAATCTCTGGCATGTTTGTGTTTTTGGGTGTGGATGGAGGAGATGATTGTTAGTTTTCCTCGTCTCCACCCTTTCTAAAGCCCAACTATTGTTTAATAGAGACTTTAGAAATGACTGTGCACTTGTGAATTCACATTATTTATGTTATGAAAGACATCTTAATATGAAGGATTATATGAGCAGAAAAGACGGATTGTGTAATGATCCAAATGAAACAAAGCAAAGCGCCGCCTTAGACATTTTTGGCACAATAATGTTGATGGACTTGATTATCTTGTGTGTCCCGCATTCTTTAGACACCCATGATGAGCTTTGAATCTCCTCCTTAGGAGGAAGCAAGAGGGTGAAACTCATGAAAGCAGGTCAAGGAAACATTTGACCTAAAAAGAAAGAACATACAGAATTATACGTGTGTGTGTGTGTGTGTGTGTGTGTGTGTGTGTGTGTGTGTGTGTGTGTGTGTGTGTGTGAATGTATGTATGTATGTATGTATGTATGTATGTATTTATATATATATATTTATATATATATATATATATATATATATATATATATATATATATATACGTACATTTATATTTTAATAGGCCATTTCTTATTTTAATTAAGTTTGACATGCAGCAAAAAAAATAAATGGATAAAAAAAGGATAAAATAAAACTACAATAAAAACAAAGAAAATTATATAAAAAGAGAATTAAAAACATAAATTAAATCTACAATAGTATCTACAGGTCTGGCGTAATGGTGCTCTGGTAGTGAAGCGCTGCAGTAACCTCAGCACACTGGTATCTCATTTCTTTTGCTGCTCTGTGATTATCTCAGTATGGTCAGAAATGAGCCGCGCTGATAATAGCAGCCCTGCAGAGACACACAGATGGATCACTGACTGCAAACATGTATAGCTGCTCAGAAAATCCCTACTGCCTCTGGGGGAAAAATACTTTCTTCAGTCATTTCTTTTATACATACAGATATATAATCCAATTTAATATCTGTCAATCAAGAGGGAAAAAAATTAACATATTAGATCCAATTAATATCTCAGTTCTCTATATGCATTAAGATGTTGATGTTTGCAGTGTCTCCGGTTTTAGATAAAAAAGAGGAGATAAAAAGACTCATAATAATCTCACGCATCTCCCCTAGATAGTTAGAAGAGATCTCAACAATGTTTTAAACTTTGCTCTTTTATCTCAATATGAACTCAGATGATCTGAACTGTTCTCCATTTTTATTTTACAGACAGCTAATGACTCATTTGTATCTGTTTCATGTTTCCTTAATTCAATTCAAGTTTATTTGTATATCACTTTTTTACAATACAAATCGTTGCAAAGCAGCTTTACAGAAAATTAAGTTTCTACAATATTTAGTCGTAGCTTATTAGTGGTGACTGTCAATTTATGTCCATATGGCAGAAATGTATGAAAGATTAATTAAAGACATGATCAGACAGACGATCACTATATTAACAACAATTATTATATGATGCAAACAAACTTATAGCAAAATTAGTTGTAAATACAGTTAATAGTAATAAGCAGTGGTGGACGAAGTACACAAATCAAGTACTTGAGTAAAAGTACAGATACGTATAATAAAATATTACTCCAGTAAAAGTAAAAGTACTCCTTTTTCAATTTTACTCAAGTGAATGTACAAAAGTACTCAATTTTTTATGTACTTAAGTAAAAAAGTACTGAAAGATAGATGTTTGCAATTTTATATAGGCTAATTTAATTTTATATTAGCACATTTTTTATTTTATTTTTTTATAATCCTACTGCTCAAAATACCTGGGATTTTTTCCAAAATAACCACTATATGGAGTCAAGATATATTTTTGTTGTTGATATGGACTACACTGACGAGAGTAATGTTCACTGTGAAGCTTACACTGTGATGTACCTGAGAGAAAACAGAGATGACCATCTGATTTTCACCAGTAAGAACAAAGTATTTTAAAGTTTGTTGTTTTACAGAACATCACAGTTATATATGACATGATAATAAGGCCTGAAGATTTTAAGGAAAATATAATTATATTTTTTATAATTATATAAACCTTGTCTGGGGTGTAAAAACACCCCTGGCCAAAAGGGTTGAATCTCTTCCCCTCTTATATATAGGTGGTTGAAAAAAAATATTTGGACATTATTAATAAAAACTACCTCAAGTTAGCACCAGCAAGCTTTTTAGCTAGACAGTTAGCATCAGCTAACAATATATACTTATATTCAGCACGGTTATGAATAACGTCCTTAATAACAATGGATGAAAAGTTTAGAGCTCTACTGATGATTAATACTAGAGTGTGTCCACCTTTGTGTGTGGGTCCATGTACATGCTGAATCGACAGGTAAAAAAAAAAGCCTCAAGTCCAAATATTCATTTATCACCAATTAACTGTTTGACAAACACTTCCTGCTTCAATGTCCAGATCTGAATTAAAAAAAATCTCAAACATGCTCCGATGTCCCGATCTGAATCAACCGAGTCGCGAACAGGCTCCGAATTGCCGATCTGAATCAACCGAGTCGCGAACAGGCTCCGAAGTGCCGATCTGAATCAACCGAGTCGCGAACAGTCTCTGAAGTGACGATCCGAATCAACCGAGTCGCAAACAGGCTCCGAAGTCCCGATCCGAATCAACCGAGTCGCGAACAGGCTCCGAAGTCCCGATCCGAATCAACCGAGTCGCGAACATGCTCCGAAGTGCCGATCCGAATCAACCGAGTCGCGAACATGCTCCGAAGTCCCGATCTGAATCAACCGAGTCGCGAACAGGCTCCGAAGTGTCGATCTGAATCAACCGAGTCGCGAACATGCTCCGAAGTGCCGATCTGAATCAACCGAGTCGCGAACATGCTCCGAAGTGCCGATCTGAATCAACCGAGTCGCGAACATGCTCCGAAGTGCCGATCTGAATCAACCAAGTCGCGAAAAGGCTCCAAAGTGCCGATCTGAATCAACCGAGTCGCGAACATGCTCCGAAGTGCCGATCTGAATATCAATATGCTAGCTTGATAGTGAGTACTAAAATACATCTTGTTTGCTTATCTTCATGTAAAGTTATTTTTATTACATGTGATTCTGACATGATGTCACTACATGCACTGTGCTCCTTCCTCTCCGCTCGTCTCAGGTAAATAATGCGTCTTCCAGCTCAGTGGTCGGAGTTGCGCGTTCATGTGTTTTGGGGGCGTGGCTTTGGAAGGAGCCCAGAAGGGAGGGGGTGGAGTGAATGGAAATAATGAGCTGTCTTTTAAAACAGTCGTGAGAGGTCTACAGACACTCGATTTTTATTTTCAGAGTTTTCTTTTTCTTTTTCAGAGTACTTACATTTTAATTATGTATTGATATATAAATAAAGTTTAAACAAATTTGGGAAAAAAGTTTTTTATACATTTACCTACCCTGCTTTATGAATTAATATTAAGATGTTATGGTCTCCGTAGTCGTGCCTCCAAGCATGATAGCGGTGTAAAGTTAATCCATTCTCATTTTACTTTCCCCATGGCGATTGTGTGTTGCGCTATTACACCCCACAATACAGCAACAGTTGAAAATGGTTAAAATAGATTTTTAATTAATCAAATTAAGACACACTGATGAGAGGGAGTATGTCTAAACACTGCGCAGTAGTCCGAGTGGCAGTAAAGGAGGCAGTCAATGTGGCGGCCACGCCAAGTAATGACGTCAAGACGCCCAATCCCTATTATAGGGAGTAACGATATGTTTTATGAAATGTAGTGAAGTTAAAAGTACGATCTTATGCTTTGGAATGTAGTGAAGTAAAAGTAAAAGTTACTCAAAATAAAACTACTCCAGTAAAGTACAGATACTCCGTTACTGTCCACCACTGGTAATAAGTAATAACAGTTGGGAGTTTGGTGCCTTGCTCAAGGGCACCTCAGTCGTGGGATTGCAGACCCAAAACTCGAACACACAACCTTCGAGTCTCGGGCCGACAATACCAGCCCAAGACTCAGGGTGAAACTCGGGCCAGAGGACCAATAATTTGGCCCTTGGATGACCAAATTATTGGTCATCCAAACTTTTACATTAACACACTCTGTTAGCTTAGATAATTTAGAAGTTTCATCTGGTCTTGTTGAGATATATAGGTGAGTATCATCAGCATAACAGTGGAAGCTAATTCCGTATTTTCTAATAATATTACCAAGAGGCAACATGTATATTGAAAATAGCAGAGGACCTAGGACAGATCCTTGTGGCACTCCATATTTTACAGGTGATGAATGAGATTTCTCTCCTTTTAAATAAACAAAGTGGTAGCGATTAGTCAGGTAGGATGTAAACCATCTTAGAGCCTGCACTTGAAAACCTGTATAGTTTTGTAATTGATCTAGTAGTATGTCATGATCTATGGTGTCGAATACAAGTGCAGATTCTGTGCTATGGTGGGGCCTGAAACCTGACTGAAATTCTTCATACAGATATTTAGCTCAATTGAGCAGACAATTTTTTACCCCAAAAATTTTAGACATAAATGGAAAATTTGAAATGGGCTTATAATTTGACAGTTCGCTAGGATATAGTTGTGGTTTCTTAATAAGAGGCTTAATAACCACCAACTTGAATGGTTTTGGGTCGTGACCTAAAGATAATGAGTTAATAATGTTGAGCAGTGGTTCTTCTGCTACAGGTAACAACTCTTTCAGAAATTTAGTAGGTACAGGATTTAACAAACATGTTGTTGTTTTAGATACAGTGATAAGTTTATTTAGCTCTTCCTGTCCTATATAGGGAAGGGAAGTCGTGGCCTAATGGTTAGAGAGTCGGACTCCCAATTGAAAGGTTGTGAGTTCGAGTCCCGGGCTGGCAGGAATTGTAGGTGGGGGAGTGCATGTACAGTTCTCTCTCCACCTTCAATACCATGACTTAGGTGCCCTTGAGCAAGGCATCGAACCCCCAACTGCTCCCCGGGCGCCGCAGCATAAATGGCTGCCCACTGCTCCGGGTGTGTGTTCACAGTGTGTGTGTGTGTACACTGCTCTGTGTGTGTGCACTTCGGATGGGTTAAATGCAGAGCACAAATTCTGAGTATGGGTCACCATACTTGGCTAAATGTCACGTCACTTTCACTTTCATATATGTAAAGCAGTGCAGTTTATCTTTGGGTGCGATGAATAAATCTGAGTATTAGATTCTGTACAATCTACATTTGTTATTGTATTTCTGATGCTATCCATTTCATTAGTGAAGAAATTAATAAAGTCATTATTATTAAACTTTGAGTTAATATTTAGATCGGGTGGCATCTCATTATTCGTTACTCTAGCCACTAAATTAATCATCTTTTTAGTCATTCCTATCCTTAGGAATTTTAGAAGAAGCATCTGAGGCCAAGTTGACTTTATTTAAACTAACCAGGTATAGCAACTGGAGTTATGGTTTGAGTGAAGCTGAAATTGGTGTGAGGTTCAGGGAGAGCAATGTGCTCAGAGAGACCACACAATAGAGACTGTTTCTTGCAATTCGGGGAAAATGAAAGGACTTCTTCAAATGTCTAAACCTGCATAATTAAATGGCCTCTCTGAAGTTCACGACTGTGGAGGAGATCAGACATAAGGCAGACAGCAAACATTGAATATGAGAGCCGCAGTACATATTACTGTCAAGTAGAATAAACTGTGTTAATTATGTCAGATTGGGATGGGGGATCCACTGAAAAAAAAAGAAAATAAAGAAAAAAAATCTGAGAGGCAAAAAAGATGACTGATGTCACAAGATATTTAGATTTATTTTCAATTTGTTTATGAGTATATTTTGTATTACTGCTTTAAGTATAAAAATACAATATTCACTCATATTAAAGACAATCTAGAAATTATAAATATCTTATGCAGTCTTCTCAAGCACGCTTATCTTGCTTTAAGGAAATTTAGATGTTTTATGTGAACATGACATTAAAAGCTAGATGGGAAGCCATTTTTGCAATTTACAGACTAGCGTAATAATACATTAAGAGATGTGATATATTCAGGGGTACAGCAACCATTGCAATATAGCAAACTAAAAAAAAAAAAAGTTCACCACCTTCGCTTTTTTAAATTATCCGTTGTTTTAAGAATTTTTTTAAAAGAAAGAAAAAAATACACTTCCATGCTAAAGATTCAGAGTTAGTAACATTTTGTTTGAAAGGAATTAATACTTTTATTTATTAAGGATAGACTAAATTGATCAAAAGAGACCATGAAGGCACATTTCTATTTTCAAATGCTTTTAAACTTTACATTTATGAAAGATTTTAACATTGACAATAATACGTGTTTCTTGAGCAGCAAAGCATCATATCAGAATGATTTCTGAAGGATCATGTGACACTGAAGACTGGATTAATGATGTTGAAAATTCAGCTTTGATCACAGGAATAAATAACATTTTACAATATATTCACATAGAAAATTTTTGGACAAATAAATCATAAATCCAGCCTTGGTGAGCAGAAGAGACTTCTTTACTGTCGTTCTTACACCACTGATTCATCCATATTCGGAACTGTAGGTTTGACAGAAGTCACAGAACAGACAATGCTGAATTTTGTAAAAAAAAAAAAAAAAAAAGAAACTTTACTGTGTTCCAGCATTTCACCTTCCAACAAAAACCAGTAAAAATTAATAATAAATAAACAGAGAACTGTTGTGTTGTATAAAAGATACCCAACTTCATTCTAAAAAGAAAAGAAAACTTCAGATATAATAATTAACAGGCAGATCAGAGGCCAGCTTTAAAAACAGGCACCTTAGAAGACGTGATCTGAGATTCAGCTTTAAAACATTTTTGGATAAATTTGTTCTGATCTTGTGACTTTCTTCTTCACTAATAATGTACTCAAAATCAACGTCAAGAGAACACGAAACCAAACCTGAAGTGGAAACCAAGACGAATGGTCAATAATTTGTTCAGTATCATATTTATGCTTAATATCTATGCTTAACTGAGATTACTAATAAACATAAATGATAAACATCTCTGATTGAGCAGGTCTTCAGTCGTTCGTTTTCTCAAAGGACTCCTAAACTGACCAACTAAAACAGTCTGATTTCGAGTTAAGACAAGTAGGATCTAAACATAGAGAAGCACCAAAACAGTCATTTTGACTCCTTCTAAACTTATTCTGATTATCCCAGAGTGGCTGCATTTCCAGTTGTCAACATTCAGTAATTGCGGATGCTAAAAAACCCAACGCTGGTGGGTGACTCTTTTACCGTTACAGTGACCAGGTTTGCAGTGACGTCGGTGACAAATACATGTTCGATCAGGCTCCGCGTCGGCTTCCAGTCCTGGCCTGCCTGCACCGAGATGGCCAAGTCACGGTTGTTGCTTGGAAATGAGGAATCATGGTCAGAATCTGAGCTGCTCCCCTCTTCACCAGTGCTCAACTCGCTCAGGATCTTGCTTGGTTTCCCGGCATCTTTGTATGAGGATCTATCCGGCACTGGTTGGTCTCGGCCCTCGGATGTTGGAACCAGTATATTGTCCACCCTACCTTGATTCTTCTTCCCGAGTTTTTCGGACAAATAGTCCGCTTTGGATTTATCCCGTTGCGGACTCTTTAGGACTTGTTGATTGGTTGGGAATTTACTTGGGGCATTGGGCGCAGGACTATGCTCGCGTCTTGGGTTAAACCCAGAGCTTTTTTTACCAGCGTTGGAGGCACCCTTCAAATACGAATCATCATTTGCGGAGCTCCCGTTACCCTGTGCTGTTTTGTTGATGCTCTGTAGGTTGAGAGCTTGAAGGCTGGTGGGAGTTTTAAGAGAGGAAAATGAGCTCGATGGGGATTTCTGGAGAGATCCTGATCTTTGAAGTAGAGTCTGATCCGAGGCCTTCAAAACATTTGGAGAGAGTTTAGGACATGTCTGTCCATTGCTGCTGTGAATATTCAACACAGCAACTCCCGGAGATTTGCACGTGGGCGTACTGGGATCGATGTCTCCGCTGCTCATATCTGAGACCGAGAGCTTGAAATCCGAAGCAGTTTTGGATTGTGGCGGCCGACTTAACACAGTGGGTGATGAGGTCGATCCGACGGAGCGTCCAAGGGAACTTAAGGAGCTCTTCTGGGTAAAAGATCCTCTATTTTGAAGTGCCAACGGCTCCCTTCCAGAGATTCGGTTCAACCCAGTGTAGGTAAAGCTTGCAGGCATGAGCGGTTTCTTTATGCTCCCTCGAAGCTCAGAGTGTCTGGACATGGGCTTGAGAAACTTCCGAGGACCTTTGGCCTGACGCTGCGCCTTCAGCTCCGGAGGAAGTGCTTTCCTCCCTCGCTTCTTCTTCGGCGGTCCTGGCTTGGCTACCAGGATCTGTGCTTTCTTCTGAGGGACCGGGTGATGCTCTCGTGGACGAGGGCTCAGTTTTGGATTTCTGTCATTGTCGTCTTCTTCATCGTCATCATCTGAAGAAGAGGAAGATGATGAGGAAGATGATGAAGAACCAGAAGATGAGGACGATGAGGACGAGCTGCTTGATTTGGACACCACTGGAATGCTTTCCTGAGAGATGAACATATAGAAAATGGTGAGAACATATTGTTGTGTGGTGCAAATTGGGTTTTTCAGTAGATCTGGTGCATTTTTTGAGGCATACTTACCAATATTTTTCTGGGTCGTCCACGGGGCCGTTTCCCCTTTTTGCTGATCAAGAGCTCCCGCTCCTGCTCCCTAAGAATGGACAAAATGTGAAAAAAAAAACATGATTAGTAATACATGTTCATTTCAGTTGAGTAGATCATACAGTCCTTGCTATCATTCAATTTTATTATATATATGACCATTATTTCAGTATTAAAAGCCATTAGTCAAAAGGAATTTTTATTAAACAGCATATCTTATAAACAAGAGTCAAAGTGCTTCACATAAAGAGGATTTAGATTACAAAATAATCTTAAACAAAAGCAACAATAAAAAGAAAAAAAAAGATTCAAATATATTTACATTTTTAAAAAAAAGTTAATTTGAAAAAAAAACAAATATAATAAAAACAAAACAAATATGCTTTTAACAGACTTGAGGGAAAAATAAGCCCAATTGTGAAATTCAGTTCCTGTTTTTAGATATTTAAGCCTCCACACTTCCTGTTCTTTCTCCCTACTTCCTGATATCACTTTCTTTGTTTTTAGCAGATACAGTATGTTAACAAAAAGTGGTGTTTCCCAAAAAGAAAAAACATAATTTGTTCTCCAGACATTAATGATTTCTAAAAATAAAGAAATTTTTCCTTTGTGAACGTAAAATCGGGAGAAAAATTCCCATGTACTTACACTGAAGGATGGATTCCGAGCCATATATCGAAAAATATTCTACAGAAAATGTAAATATATATATATTTTTTAAAGTAGCATGTTAAGTGTCCACACATGGTTTTGTTTCTCACGTGATCCAATTCTGTTTCACACCCAGCCTTCATAAACTGTGAAACCAAATGTGAAATGCTAACTGAAGACTCTAAAACTAGAAAATGTTAATGATGTTTGATTTCCAGTTAGGCTGCAGAGGAACTCGTGAGCCTGGACACATCTGCAGGCCTCGAATGGCCCTGTAAAAGGAGCCCCATTGATGCCCTCCCAAGGGTTGCAGCCCATATTGTTTGCACATGGGGAAGGGGGCGTTGCTCTCACATAAAGCCCTGCTCAACCAATGGGAGAAACCTCTTACCTCTTGTTAAACGCAGCCAATAGTCTCGGGTCAAGAAGGTTTTCCTGAGGTTCCCAACTGTTGTGTCTGCAACATAGACACTGGCTTCTTTAGCATGTGAGTAGATGGCACATAACTTGCTCATGTTTTTCATTTAGCATCAAAACGATGGATATGTACAATGGAAAGACTATAAGTAGTATTATTTCTTTTAAGTTTGACAAGTTTTTTAGTATGACAAATGATGTTTTTAAAGTACATATAATTCATACAGTCTTGCAATTAATATGAATCATATGCACATAAAAAAAAAAAAACTGCATGGATGATAGTTGAAAACACAGCAGGTCACTTCACAAGACTAAATCAACATAAAGCATGCAAAACAAGCTATTTGTGTACCACCCCTTAAGTATCATTTGGATAACAATTTTGCATCTGCTACTGTAAATGTAAACAGAAGGGATGATGAATAGAACTGGACTTCAGACGCAGTCTGGATGGCGTTATTATAGCAGAGAGAAAAAAAAGATGAGATGACGGTTAACTTAAAAGGGCTCTTCAAAGAGTATGTAACGTCTGGATTTCATTTAACACACAAAAAAAGAAGTTATCTATCAAAACTTTCTTAACCTGACATTACTCAAAATCAACATGAACAGCATTCATTCTTCTTCCATAACTTCTACTGCATAGTTCATGGGAAAATAATGTGAGACAAGGCTTGATTTTATCTAACAGGAACTGACAAGCATTTTTAAACATTGTGCATTATTTTTTTCTTGCAATTGTGACTTTTTTTTTTTTTGTTTACATCTTGGAATGCTGACATTTTCTTGGAATTATGAGTTGAATATTCCACACCTTTTTTCATTCCTCTTCTGCCACAGGATGAAACAAAGGTAATTGTAACTTTTTCTTTCAATTCCAAATTTTTTTCTCCCATAAAATGTCATCTCATAATTTTGGCTCCCTTTCTAAGAATTCCAAGTTTACATCTCGCAATTGTATTTTTCTGAATTGTGAGATAAAAAGATGCGTTACGAACCTTACTTACATTCATTCGCAATAGTTTAAATGTGCATTAAAAAATCAAAAGTGAAATATATCACATGTTAAACAACAAGACATCACCTCTCATCCCTCATTTCACATATCTAGAGCATATTAGACATTGTCCCTGGAGTCCGATAAGTTTATGATTTTGATTTAACACGTTATTATGACCAATAAGAAATAGATGTGAGTTGTAAATAATCAATGAAGCAGATGGAAGCGCACGCGGTAGGAGTGGCTCGTGTGATTGACAGCTCAAGTGCCCATAGAAGGGGCAAACAGGGGGCGACAATGTAACAGAGAGCAAGAGAGGGGGCATTAAGTAGGGCAGCTGGAGTTTTTAATGGAGAAAAAAGAGAAAAGAAACAGTAAAAACACCACGCGCTGCGTGTTCTACAAACTGCTTACGGTACAAACGAAAAGATTGTTACAAAGTAACAAAAGCGTTCTAAAACTGATACAGTGTATCAGGTTTTGTAACAGCTGACCGAACATTAGGCGACCCCTGAAACCAATACATGATGTTTATCACCGGGAAAAAAACACATAACAAAAACACAAAAATATTTTTCGGTTTCTTAAGATAAGTTTCTGTCGATCTTATTTCGCCAGCCGCGAACGGATAGTCGAACAAAAACAACTTGATGAAAATACACAGCAAAAGCAACTTGTGCTACTTTTGACAAGACAAAGAGAAATGCAGAAAAGGAGGCAAGGGCGAGGTAATCAAGCGGAGAACAGTGCACGAATTCACGCGTGGACGCGAAACTACACGCGCAACACGCTGTTGTTGTTGTTTTCATTGTTTTTCTCTCTCTCTCTCCCTTCCTCGAGATGCACATTCAAGCTGGTTTACTGGGGAATCGCGCTGCGTGCGCAAAGTACTGTTCTATATGATGCACAAATATACACTCTATAGTCAACATACACATACACACACATAAAAAAGGCAGTGTATGTATTAGTTCTCACTCACTTGGACGACCATCCTCTCCACTTGACCAGATACTCCACTTTACCCTGTGGAAATCAAACACGCGTTGAGGATCGCGCACGCATTCGGATTCACATGTGTGTGTGTGTGTGTGTGTGTTTTTGTGCGCGCGTTTGTTACCTTCTTTATGCGTTTGTTGAGGATACACTCGGCATCAAAGACCTGCTCTCCGACGGCGCTCAGCTCCTCCATGGCTCTTCTCATCTCATTCTCATCTCCTCCTTCTCTGTGAACGGGAGCGCGGAGCAGGACAGAAGGGGGCGGATACGCAAACGCGCAGCGCTCGCACTGGCCCTCCGAGGACACCGTCCGCGTGACGTCACATATTTTTAATAAGCCTGTGAATTTTTGGTGAACAGCACATTGATGTGAAATTATGCATATTAATCCGAATTTGTTGTAAGCGTATCATTTTAAAAGAGTATACAAATATAAATGGTTTCACGGAATTTACAAACCAAAGTAAAAGTAAACTGTTTTTGATTCTAGAATTAAAGGCATTTTTATTATTCAGTTACCATTATGTAACCTTCATGTAACTTTTTTAATATCCATATTAACATTACATTGTGATTTTAATTTATATAATTTATATGCAATTAACTTTATATTATTATATTTTAGTTTGAAGTTTGTTTTTAATTTAATTTCAATTGTTCCAAAAGTTTGGGATCAGTAAGAATTTCATGTTTTTGAAGAAGTTTCTTATGTTCATCAAGACTGCATTTATTTGATCGAAAAAACACAGTAAAAGTAGTAATATATATATTTAAAATACAATTTAAAACATAATAATAATAATAACTATATAGACTTCTATCAAATAAACAAAAATGACAAAAAAAATCAAAATCAAAAACATTTTATAAAATGTTAACTAAAATAAAAAGGAAAACATAAAAAGAAAAGCTGATTCAAAATATTAATACCATCAATAATAGTGTTTTTGATTCTAAGATGTTTTACAGTGATTTTATTTTTTATTTTTATGAAATAAACTATATTAATTACTATTATATACTGCTTACTGCCTACTTTAAAAATAGTAAACAAGCCATTATGCAAAATAAAACTATAAATATTAAATGGAAGAATAATTGTAAAATGACCTCATGTTGCATGTTTAATTCAGCAAGTGCTGAATTTAATTGAGCATTTTTAGTCAAATGTATTTAAAGATGACTAACTTTTGAGAGTTCAGTCAACTAACGAGAAAAGAAAAAAATGTGTTGACATATTTAAAACTAGTCTGTTTCAAACATTACGTTGGAAATGTTCTGCTGGATCCTGAACAGAAGATCATTGTGTGCAGTACATATACACACACAGTGAGAGTAGTGTGGTAGTTTGTTGTTTGAAACAGCAGAGGGCGACACAGACCAGCTGAATTCTCTTGAGGTTATGGTCTGGCGTTGTCATGGCAACACGTGGCTTGTGGGTGCAGTTAACCCGTGCGACCCCCAGATCCAGATGGTCATTAAATGCAGCTTCTGCATCTTCCAGCTGGAGTGTGAGATTTATTTGGCTCTAGGTTCATATTGTGGTTAAAGAAACGTTTTAGATGCCAATGTGGCTGTCTGGCTTTGTTTGATTTTCTCATGGTTTGCAGCAGAAGTGTTCATAAATGCACTTGTCAAACTGACCTCTGACCTCCGTAGGTCAACAGGATCTCGAAGCGTCCCATGCATTTAACCTGAGCTCTTAGGTCCGTCATGGGATCAGAGTATTGATCGGTTAGCAATGTAAAATAAGAGTCAAGGGCAAAAGCGCTGCGTAAAAAACTGCTGCGTATAATTTTTCAGGTTTCTTTGATGAATAGAAAGTTCATAAGAACAGTATTTATACATACATTTATATATATAAAACATGCATTAACTTTTTGCAGCTTGATGAGTCATACACAGATTGTTTTGTCTGTTAATGATCCTTATTTGGAGTTTGACAGACATTGCCTGGACAGCAGAAGCTCTGAGATGCTTTAAAACACTTTTGTTTTTAACAGGAAAGAGGAAAGCAAGTCATGCTTGGAACCACATGAGAAATGATCATGGAAATCAACTTTAAATTGCTTTGCTCAAAGGCTCAGCGCAGAAGCTCATGCATCATCTGTTTTAAGGGTTTGTACTTAAAACCCCATCTAAATTTTTATCAATCAACATTTTATTATTATGTTTTATTGTGCACAAATCCTTTTATGGGACTCGATTTCTGAGAAGTAATTGGTTTGACTCATTTTCCATGATTAATTCAGCTGAATCCCCTGTGTGAATCTGCTTCTATATGCAGAGGTTTCTGGAGGAAATTGAATAAGGCAATCAAGATGTTTCAGAGTGAAGTGTTTCTGATCATTAGCAGACCGTTTGCTTGGGGGAAATAAGTGTCTAGCAGGAGAACAAGTCAATTTCAAATTGTCCTCTATAACCAACCTCAGAAAATGATGATAATGTATTTACAGGGGAATGATTGTTCTGTGTGTCTTCTTCTGACATCTATAAATGCATGTCTGATATATTTTAGACAGCAGATAACAGCTACTTCACTTGTCAGGATCGTGAAGTGTTTCTGGCTGGTGACAGTGAGGAACGCAGGTCTCACGTATGTGGCTTTGACCGCTTGCATCTCCTCCCCACCAGCCGCAGCCGATGTCGAAAACACCTGTAATCAGGGGTGGTTCTAGGGTGAGTGGAGATCCGGGGCTTAGCCCAGAAAAAGCCATGTATGACTTTTTATTTTAATAAATCAGAAAGATTAAACAATAAATACAAAAACTAATTTAAAACATTTTATTTAAAGTATTGAGGAAAATACATTTGATTTTTGCAAACAAAAATGAAGAATTGCAAAACAAATGAAACAGCGCAAAAGCAAAGATTTTGCAATACATATTTTCCATGGTTATATCTATTAATTTATTTGCAACGCTGCTTTTATTTTGCGTGTCAGTCTACTTTGCGCTTCACTTTTCTGCACGTCACTCTTTGCGGCACTGTTTTGACGTGGGGGCGGAGTCAATGGACGGGGGCGTCTACCACATGCCTCCGTGGAAGTGACGTCATCGGCCCGAGACGCAGCTCACTGATCCAGGTCCTGTCATAATGAGCAGAGAGAGACTTTCGAATGGATCGTTTTTTTTTTTTATTCAGTAGCATTAAAACATTCTTGTTTTCGTTTTTTTTTTACTTTATTAACAAATGTATGTGTATTAGCAGCGTTTGCTCAAGTTAAAGAAGTTGTTAACATGAACATCTGCTGTTTATTTCTCTCGATGTCGATGTGCACACTCTCATAGCATTTGGGATAGCTAATCATTTGAGTCAGTTCGGGAGTTCGTAGCAGGGGAGGAGATGCAAGCGGTCAAAACCACATACGTGAGACCTGCGTTCCTCACTGTCACCAGCCAGAAACACTTCACGATCCTGACAAGTGAAGAAGCTGTTCGTAGCAGGATCGCGAATCATTTGAGTCAATTTGGGGATCGCGAATCATTTGAATAAGTTCGGGAGTTAGTAGTGGGATCGCGAATCATTTGAGTCTATTTGGGGATCGCGAATCATTTGAATAAGTTCGGGAGTTCATAGTGGGATCGGGAATCATTTGAGTCAGTTTGGGGATCGCAAATCATTTGAAGCAATTCGGGAGTTCGTAGCGGGATCGCGAATCATTCGAGTCATCTGACTCCAGTTTGGGAGTTGGAGCGGGATCGCGAATCATTTGAGTCAGTTTGAGGATCGCTATTCATTTTAATCAGTTCGGGAGTTCATAGCGGATTCGCGAATCATTTGAGTCAGTTCGGGAGTTCATAGCGGATTCGCGAATCATTTGAGTCAGTTCGGGAGTTCAAAGCGGGTTCGGGAAACATTTGAGTCAATTTGGGGATGGCGAATCATTTGAATCATTTCGGGAGTTCGTAGCGGGATCGCGAATCATTTGTGTCAATTTGGGGATCGCGAATCATAGCTGTACTATATGGATAGGAATTTTTAACTAATTTAGTAGCTAGTTATAATTACGTTTTCCACGCGTGTTTAGGTGTGAAATGTGAACTCTTATTTTTTTGTTTTAATGATGTGCCTTTTAACAGTATCAAGTATATTCAAAAACTAAACAAATTGTGCCTAAAAAGTGCATGCATCTAGGCTAATATAAAGTTACATGATGAAGTCATACTAGTGCGTGTGCGCATTTTGAGAGCATTCTTTCACTGCATTATTCGGTGTATTCAAATGCATTTATGAATGCATGTGAATGATCACAAAATTCAAGATATGAACCCTTTGTGCCAAAAGTGTTCTTGTCATTATAGAACTTTTTTAGCAGGTTCTTTGGAGTTGAGTAAAGAACCCTATGGTTCTGTATAGAATCCCAATGATCCCTCTCTTCTAACAGTTTGTTGTCATATATATATATATATATATATATATATATATATATATATATATATATATATATATATATATATATATATATATATAAATTTAAAACATTTTATTTAAAGTTTATCCCTTGTATCCTGACACATATGCTGATGTTGTGTCTCTATCTCACTTTTTTTTTTTTTTCTCTCTGTCTCTGTTTTATTTTATTTTCCAATCAAGCCTGACTGGCTACACTCGTCCTGGTAGAACAGGGATAAGAAGCAAGCATTAAGCAGTTCACTGGCATACTCTTACTCTACAAAGATATCTGGTCAAATGACTTTATCTCTGTGTTTATGTACACTTAAAGCCAAGTATAATTATAAACGCAGGGCTCTATACACTTATATTTTTGAAGGAGCACTTACACAGCACTTACAAATTGCATAAATAATCTTATGAGGCTAATGTATCAAATATAACATTTGGAATACAGAAATATGAAATTATGAACAAAATTAGAATGGTACTTTGCCACTAGGTGGCGGCATGCCACTGCCTTAATGAGTGAGTCGGTCAGTCATTTAATCAATGGATTCGTTAGAAACGGATGATTCATTCAGAAAAAAAAATAACTCAATAAAAAATGTTACTTCCTTTTTTGAAGAATAAGAATAATAATTTTGAAATATCCATTTTAATTTTCAAATAAATTGATCTTGTAAAATACTACACGCCAACAAACCGCCTGCCTCCAAAAGATCTCATTTAATTGGCTGGATCGTACAGACGCTCATCGATGGTTGGCCAGTTTACATGTCAGTCATAAGCACTAGACTCAGTGGGCGGTTTTCGTCGGGTGGGAATTTCTTCCACTGTCTCCGACGAACGACAAGCGACAGAGACCGGAAGTCATTCATTTCCAATGGAAAGTAGTGCTGGAGCTCAGGCCCGTCGTCAAGGGGGGGCATCGGGGGGCAGTGGGTTTATGTTATGGTCTGTCTCAGATCATTAAAAAAAGTGTGCCCCCCTATGAAACTTAAATGCCCCCCCATTTGGTTTGTTCTGGCGACGGCCCTGCTGGAGCTGCGTGGAGTTCCGATCACATGCGTATGCGGAAATTTCGGATCCGATTTGAGCCTCGGATACGTTCAAATATTTGAAGTTCTGCAACTAGACAGTATTCGAACGCCCGACCGGATGTGATGTGTTCTAATCAAAACTATCGGTGCAAGGTCAGAATTACCAATATTTTGTTAACTTTAACATTATTCTTTAAACACGATTTCTGTAAAATGGTGGTTTAGAATAATTATGGCAGAAATAATTATTTATGAATTATTAAACCATTATTTACATTGATTAGCCACATAAAACCTACTGTTTTTATTTTGGGGTCATGCTTGGGTAAATTTACGTGAGAGTCGAGAGATATTTATTTATTTATTTATTTAAATTCTAATATAAATTACTTTATTGGGCATGAAATCTCATAGATGGCATGGTGGTAATAAAAACATTCGGGCTCCAGCCCCCTTAGCCCACCCCTAACGCCGCCCCTGCCTGTAATCATCGCGCTAATCATGATCCGGCTAATTAGGTTCCTCGAACACACCTGTTGTGTTTGATTAGTATGGCTGGATTGAGTTATCTGAGATAATTGTGCATTCATGGTTTGGTTTAATATGGGTTATGTATCGATACTCGAAACGATATAATTAAAAACGACACCCGACGAAAAACTTGACAAATTTCTGGACTTTTATAAGGAAACAGCCAAGCAAACAAAACTACATAAATGTTATAATAGATACATGAAATGTGCACTGTTTTTATTTTATTAGAATTTTTTACATAATTCCCAATTATTTAGATTCGCGATTTATAATAGTTGTGCAGTCTTTTATTTTTTTATTTTAATGTAACAATTATCTATTAATTTTATATTTGGACAGATTTGTTACGTGACCGCATTAATGCAAGTCAGAAGTAATAAAGTAGCGGTCGTTGCAGACATATTTTGAGTATCAGTTCTGGTTGAAAAGAAGCGATCTAATCCTCTTTACATGAAATAAGCTGCTCCCGAGCAGGTTAAAGCTTAAGGACCTGTTGCTATGACAGAAGCTCCCGGATGAACTTTGAAGAACCAAATGATCCAAGATCACTCCAAATCGTCAACACGTACGAAGAACGGTCCCCATGACCGTTCGTTTTATTTTAATTGTAAGCACATCTCCTTTTGTGTTCTACAGAAGAAAGACAATCATACAGGTTTGGACATTTTCATTTCTGAACTATTCCTTTAAGATAGAGACTTCTAAGCATCAAGCAACACTCTCAGAGACCTTGAGATACACAATCACACAAACAAACCCTACAAAACTCACACACACACACACACACACGACGCATCTCATTATTATAGTCGTCACATCTAAAGCACCTCACAGATGAAGGCTGTATTTCTGTGTCTTAAGCATCTGAACATGAGCTTTCTGACAAACATGACATAAGATGTGATGTAAAATTCCTTTTTTTTTTATAATTATTTTTTTTTGTATGCTTCCATGATTCATGAAGGCAAATACTTCATGTTTGCACCCCCCCCCCCCCCATTAGTTATATTTTTAGGAGTTTCTTATATGAATTTTAAGTTGCATTCGAATTTCATTACTTCAAAGTACAAACTAGATTTTTGGCATCTACCAGCAGGGACCTTGCCAGCCAGCCGAACCTTGACCTTCAGTCACCTTCAGATCACAGATGTATGTTTCTAATCCTGTGATAATGATATTTTGAATGTGTGTGTATGTATGTATGTGTGTTAGGCTGCATAAATCCATTTCTCTTTGATCTAAACTATTGGAAATCGATAGCAGTGGAATCAGCCAATCAGAGGTCATTACCACCACAGGATCCTTTCATTTTTTCCTCTCTTTCTCTCTCTCTTTCTCTCTCACACACACACAGACATCTGCAGATCACTCACTTTCCCCCTCTGTCATTGCAGGGGTCAGAGGTCAGCCGTGCCGGTCGTATACTTGTAGGCTCGTGTTAGAGAGAGGTGACGGAGAAGTTTATATTTAGATCCGTAGAGTCGACAGGGAGGAAAACAGGTAAGAACTGATCTATTTACTTGAGGGTCACGAGTGAAGAACAAAACATCAAAACACCAGGACATGCTACGGTAAAACCACAGTAAAATAAAAAAAAAGAAAGGGGGAAAAATTTAATTACTGCACCTAAATGAATACATATACTAGCTTTGAGCCCATTTTATTTATTTATTTACTTAAAGGGTTAGTTCACCCGAGATTGAAAGTTCATCCATCTTCTACTCACCCTCGAGATTCACCCTCAAGCCTTTCAATGGAGTTAGCAGGTGTTTGTTGTCAACAGTTAAGAAGACGTGAAATAAAGTGCTCACATCTGTAATAACACGACCCTCACACGGCTCCGGGGGGTGAATGAAGGCCCCTTGTAGTTTGGAAGATACATATCCAGATTTCAAACACAATAAACTTATATTTTAGTTAACATGTTGTTCGGGAAGGTTTCAAGAATAATCCTCTTCAGTCATCCAAAAACATACTCCAGCATATTCAGTCGTCAGACACGACTGGAACTTCAGAAACATGGCATCAGGGATTCTAGCAAATACCAACAGATAAAAAAAAATCTCAACCTGACTGCCTCCGTTAGAAATCTTGTTAGGGGCCATGGCTGGACCTTCCAACAGGACAACAATCCAAAAACAAACATAATAATAAATACAAAAAATGTGTCACTGAGCACTGCCATTTTTATGACATTTATTTTTTTTAAGTCTCTTCTGCTCACCAAGGCTGCAATAATTTTTGATCACAAATACAGTAAAAAATGTAATACCATGAAATATGGTTACAGTTTAAAGTAACTTTTTTCTTTTTGATGTGTAGTAAAATGTAATTTATTCCTGTGATGTGCAGCTGTATTTTTATCATCATTCCTCCAGTCTTCAGTCTCACTTGATCCTTCAAAATAATGTATAATATGCTGAATTGCTGCTCAAGAAACCTTTCTGATTTTTATCAATGTTGAAAACAGTTGTGCTGATTAATATTTTTTGTGGAAACCATGATTCATTTCTTTGATGGATTTGACGGATTCTTTGATGAATAGAAATAATTGTAACAAATGTCTTTATTGACAATTTTGACCAATTTAATGTGTCCTTGTAAACATTTATATTATATGCTGTATACATAAATTGCAGAATAGTAGTATATTATTCTGAAGTCAGTCAGAAGACAGTATGTACATGAACAGTGTCACGGCCCTGTCCTGTGAACTGCAGAAAGAATTGATCCAAAGCACCAAGAAATCAAGCTTTCGTAGCCAGAAGCTTTTGCGTTCATTTTCTTGCGTAGAGTATATTTCAGGCCTCATGCAGACTCTGCAGAGAATAAGCAACAGGGGAAGCTGATGCATGACAGCAGGAACGTGATGGATGTTTCTGGAAGACCTCTGACGGAGCTGCTGGTGAAGTTGCAAAGAGACAGTCAGTCAGGAGATGTCATTTTCTGTTTTCGTGAAGAGAAACGCTCTTTATTGCATCCGCAGAGACTCCAGCAGCTTTTGTTTCAGTACCAAGGACTCGGATCTCAAGAGACGTTTAACGGCATAAAGCTGAACGGAGGATTTAAAAAGAGTGTGTGATGAGTATGAGCTACAGATGGACATCAAGGACACACGTACGGGGTGAGAGAGACATAAATGACAGAAAAAATGGGTCCCGTGATTCTTTCCCTGGTTTCAAGAGTGTCTGGTGACATTAAGTTTATTGTTCTTTTCAGGACAAGGATAATGCAGCATTCAGCAAATGTGTCTTCAGACCATCATTCAGAGAGCCTAGAGGTTCCAGTATCACTTGTTTTATTTCTGGATATCCATATACATGACAATATAGTTTTGTTATTTGTTATTTTTGTACTGAGGTTTGTTACATTAATGCTAAAATTCACAGTGTGTATTTATAATGTGCAATTTGTTGGGCAAGCAGAGGTGTAAAGTAAGCCTAACCTGATTTTACCAAGTGAGACATGTTCCTGGGACAACATCGTTGTTGACCCTGGAACAACATTGTGATTAACCAATCAGATTTGAAGAACCAGTTTATAGATTTTGTGAAGTTTATGCTTAAAATCAGTGTTTGGTGCTTGTACATCAGTGTCATTCATCTATCATTTCCTCTGATTTTAGGGATTACTCATGGTTAAGGTTAGGTTTAGGTGTAGGGATATGGTTAAGAATATATTTTTGGAGTAAAATGTTGTTCCAGGGTCAACAAAATATGTTGACCTAGGAACACATCGGACTTGGCAAAATCAGGACGTGCGTAAAGTAACGAAGTACAAATACTTCGTTACCTTACTTAAGTAGAAATTTGGGGTATCTATACTTTACTTGAGTAATTATTTTTCAGACGACTTTTTACTTCTACTCCTCCTTACATTTTCACGCAAGTATCTGTATACAAAAGTCTTTTTAAACCCTAGTATCTATACTTGTACTTGAGTAATGAATGTCAATACTTTTGACACCAAGCATTTTCATTTACATGTTTAAACATGCACTGGCCTTATTTTTTTTTGGTCAGGAACAAAACGCGTGTGTTCAGGTTTCCTCCAGTGAGTAATTAAGCAGCATTCAGCTCTCTTTAATGTGAAAACAAGGAAAACAACATTCAGTCTGCTGAGTAAACTATTATCAGCTACAATCCCACAATACCCTGCTAACTCCTCTCTTTCCACGTCGACCTCTGTTAATGCATACAGTCCCACTGCAGTGTTTTTGTGTTGTGTTCCTTTATTTGCAGAAGAAAGCGTCTTTCAAAGGCTTTCAATTAAGTCACAATGTCAGGATGAAGTGCACATGTTCAGCCCAGAGAGAAAGTGTTTTCTGTTTGCTTTTTCCCTTCGGGATCTACAGTGAAGAACAACAAGCACTCAGATGAGTTTTCCCGGCGGCACATCCTCGCAGTCATTTCTCCCTGCTTTGCCTTTGCTGCTGACCTTGAGTCTTGCTGCGCTTTAAAAAGCCTCTTTATCTGACTGAAAAACACTGCTTTTAGAGATGGTCTCCATGAGGGTGAATTGAAGATCGAAGCTCTTTATTTACACTTTTGTCAGTTGCATCAATAAAACATATGTTATAGTTCACCCAAAAAATAAAATTTGCTGAAAATGTCCTCACCCTCGGGCCGTCCAGGATGTAGATGAGTTTGTTTCTTCATCAGATTTGGAGAAATGTAGCATCACATCACTTGCTCACCACGAGATCCTCTGCAGTGAATGGGTGCCGTCAGAATAAGAATGTAGATTACTGTGTTTTTATCAGCTGTTTGGACTCATTCTGACGGCACCCATTCATTGCAGAGGATCCACTAAGCAAGTGATGCAATGCTACGTTTCTCCAAATCTGTTTAAAAACAAACTCATCTACATCTTGAATGGCCTGAGGGTGAATGAATTTTGATCAAATTTTCATTTTTGGGTGAACTATTCCTTTAAATAAACAACCATTTTTTGTGTGTGTGTATAACAAAGTCATGAAAGTGTTCAGAGATGTAGGCCCCTTTATTCGTCCCCTCCCATTTTGTGTGTTTTCCTCTTGACTAAAGGTGAAAATCCACTCAAAGTGTTTCTTCTGCTGCTGTCGGAGGACTTCTTTGTCTCTCAAGGTTATCAAACACTCACACAGAATAAGAGGTGCTCAAAAGCTGACCAAACATCTTTGGGTCAGAAAGGAACAAACGAGAAGCACTTCCACAGAAAGTTGAAAGACATGTCGGGGTTTGCAGAATAAACAGATGTGGAGGATTTTGCTGTTCTTAGCATTTGTAAACTGCATTTTTCCATCTCAAAATATATATCTAAATCATGACCTATGCTCTCAATGTCTAAGGAAAAGATTGCGATCAAATAGCACACCTAGGTTCCTAACAGATGACGAAGAATTGACAAAGCAACCATCAAGTCTTAGACAGTGTTCTAGGTTATTACATGCAGAGTTTTTAGGTCCTATAATTAACACCTCTGTTTTTTCAGAATTTAGAAGTAAAAAATTATTCCTCTTCTAGGTTTTTATATCAACTATGCATTCCGTTAGTTTTCCAAACTGGTATGAGTCTCTGGGCCACAAAGAAATACAGAGCTGAGTGTCATCAGCATAACAGTGAAAGCTAACACTGTGCTTCCTAATGATATCTCTCAAGGGTAACATGTAAAGCGTGAAAAGTAACGGCAATAGCACTGAGCCCTGAGGTACTCCATACTGCACTTGTGATCGATATGATACTTCTTCATTCGTGACAATGAACTGATGGCGATCAGATAATTATGATTTGAACCATGCTAATGCACTTCCATTTACACCAGCAAAGTATACTTGTCTATTCAAGAGAATGTAGTGGTCAATAGTGTCGAACGCAGGGCTAAGATCCGATAGCACTAATAGAAAGATACAACCACGAACAAATGATAAGAGCAGGTAATTGTAACTCTAAGGGGAGCAGTCTCAGTAATATGATATATCTAAATGTCTAAATCCTGACTGGCAATCCTCACATATAACTTTTTTTTTATCTAAGAAGGTATATAATTGTGAGGATACTACCTTTTATAGTATCTTGGATAGAAAAGGAAGTTTCGGGATCGGTCTGTAATTTACTAGTTCTTTGTGTTCTAGTTGTGATGTTTTTATGAGATGCTTAATAACAGCCACTTTGAAGGTTTTGGGGACATATTCTTAAATCAATAACAAATTAATAACAGTCAGAAGAGGATCTATGACTTCTGGAAGCACTTCTTTTAGGAGCTTAGATGGAATAGGGTCTAACATACATGTTGGTCCCTTATGATGGGTTTATTTGATTAATTATGTTATTAATTAATCAATGCACTTTAAGGAATAGTGTCAAATAAAGTTTTTCTCACTGCGTATGAATTCAGTGAATTGGAAACACAGAACATAAGCTGTCTGGCAACTACCACAATCAAACATCAAACTTTTACAAAACCAAAGGAGGGGATGTGTCTTTTCAAGCTCCAGCACATCACACTTGAGAAACAGCCAGCTGACAGATTGACTGACTTTGAGCAGAGGTCACTTATTAAAAGTTTGTCTGAGGGATTTCAGCAAAGCTCGCTTTTTCCTCCACGTCCTGCGAGAAACCCCAGAGGCTGGAGCAGTGTCGCTGTAAGGATACGCCCCAGTGCTTTATATTAATGGTGACTTTGGAGCTCCTAACGCCCATTCTCAGGGTTACAGCCCCCTGGGTGCCCACTGAGAGGAATACGGAAAGTGATATGGGAGCAAGACAGAGATGGTAAAAAATCCATTTCCCCCTGCCTTGTGTCCTTTCTGGTCACTAGGGTCCCTCTCGCTCTCTCTAACTCAAGGTGAACTGAGCACGGGGTCTGTCAGCACTGACCCCGTCACTAATGATTTCAAATGATGATCTCACGCTGGAAACAATAAAGACATCACCTCTGTCTCTCTCTCTCGATCAGAGAGGGCACCTTTATTCATCGGCAGTTTGCCATGACGCCCACTGGGAGAAAAAACAAGCGTGCTGCCTGTGTTCAAGGGCTCCAGCAACATCCCCGCTGGTGCACAGGGCACCCCTTCGTTACCGAGCTTTCCTTATGACTTAGATGACATTAGCAGGAGGAACGTCCTGCCGAATATATCCTCCGGCGCTGGTCACTCAGAGTTCGCTTTGAAAAATGGCTTCATGTGGCTTGTAAAAGAAAAGCTTCACTCCAGTGAGACTGTTGAACTTGTTGTGGAAATATGAAGATTTTAGCATGACATGAAGCCCTGTTTGTTGTGGTGTCTGAAGAAATTTTTCTTCATTGCACTGTTACTCCTTCTGTGTTTCTGCTTGAATCTACTGTGCCATGTCCATGGTGCGAATTAAACGTAATGATAAAAACTGTGTAAAGCAAAACAAAGGTAAGAGCAGTGCATGAACAAATGACTCTTATGAACAGATTTTTGTGGGTGAATCAAATATACACTGAAAGTCACATAGTCTGATTAACAAATGACTCTTATGAACCAATAATAATGAGTGAATCAAGCACACACTGCACAACAAGTCTGATTTATGAATGACTCTCTTGATCTGCCTCAGTATGACGACTACTTCATCCACATGTAGTTTATATTATAAATAACTCTGTGTTTTCAGTTCCAATAAAAGACAAAACTAAACCTCTCTGTAAGTTACCATAGTATTTTTTTTATAAAAGCATAGGGAATGTTTAACTGCCGCATTCATGCTGCAAAAAATGCTTTTATTGCTGAGATTTTTGCCATATTTCAAGTTCTTGAATCAAGATGTATTTTCTATATAAGAAAGATTATATACAACAGTCTTGTTTCCTGAGGGAAACTAGTAAAATTATCTGCCAGTGGGGTAAGAAAAATAATCTTAATGCAAATGGAAATAAGATTTTTTTTTCTCTTACAAGTACCACTTTCATTTTTCACCATGCAGGCACTGTAAATGTGACAAAAATGCACGTCTTCTTACACAATGGACCTGTAAATGAGGACGCTGTATTAATCCGTGGGTAGTTATATTTACATCTGGAGAGGTTTTAATTTATTTAGTTATTTTTGCCATATTCACATGCTTAATTATTTGAGCGGTATAATCTTGATAACATGATAACATGCTGAAACCTCTGGAAGTAACCTAGTAATTGGAATTTCCTTTAGGATTTCCAGTGTGGTTGCATTGATGGCACACATATTCCTTTTTTCACACCTTCTGAAAATGAAGCTGATAACACTCTTAGAAAAAAGGGTTCTATATAGAACCATAGGGTTCTTTACTCAACTCCAAAGAACCTTTTATGCTAAAAAGGTTCTATAATGACAAAAAAGAACTCTTTTGGCACAAACGTTCTTTGGGATATTATTATTCATATATTGCATTATTCTGCAACATTTTGTATTTGTAATTAAATTATTGTTTGTAGTAACTTTTAATCATGCTGATTTTTTGAGAAAAACTGAAATGGCACTCTTCGTGTGAGATTTACATAAAATGATATAGATATATACATTTTCTAACCCCCATAACTTGAATTTTGTGATCATTCACATGCATTCATAAATGCATTTGAATACACCGAATAATGCAGTGAAAGAACGCACTCAAAATGCACACGCGCCACACTATGACTTCATCATGCAACTTTACAAAAGCCTAGATGCCTGCACTTTTTAGGCACAATTTGTTTAGTTCTTGAATATACTTGATACTGTTAAAAGGCACATCGTTAAAACAAAAAATACCAGTTCACATATCACACCTAAACCCGCGTGGAAAACGTAATTAGAAATAGCTACTAAATTGACTCAAATGATTCGCGAACCCGCTTTGAACTCCCGAGCTAACTCAAATGATTCACGATCCCGCTCCGAACTCCCGAACGGACTCAAATGATTCGCGAACCCGCTACGAACTCCCAAACTGACTCAAATGAATCACGCTCCGAACTCCCAGACTGACTCAAATGATTCGCGATCCCCAAACGGACTCAAATGATTCGCGAACCCGCTACGAACTCCCGAAATGACTCAAATGATTCACGCTCCGAAATCCCAAACTGACTCAAATGATTCGCGAACCCGCTTTGAACACCCGAACGGACTCAAATGATTCGCGAACCCGCTACGAACTCCCAAACTGACTCAAATGAATCACGCTCCGAACTCCCGGACTGACTCAAATGATTCGCGATCCCCAAACTGACTCAAATGATTCGCGATCCCCAAACTGACTCAAATGATTTCGCGATCCCGCTCCGAACTCCCGAACTGACTCAAATGATTCGCGAATCCACTTTGAACTCCACAACGGACTCAAATGATTCGCAAACCCGCTACAAACTCCTGAACTGACTAAAATGATTCACAATCTGAAGTTCCCATCCAAATCAAATGACACCACCCCAGCGCTACTATAGGCTTAGTTCTCTAATTTCATAACATTTACTGAAATTAAGGTACGAAAAGTATGTTGTAAACAAATAAAATATCAATATTTCCATTCCAAACTGCTTTCCACGTCGAAACATCCACGGACATAACCAGGTGAGCAGATCACTCTCTCACTATTCGATTGCTCTAGTCTTTATCCACTCATCATCATCATCCACCAATCAGAACACACCAGAACTCTTTGACCACAGCTGCTGTGCTTCAAAAGCTCTTGCAGCAGCTCAACACTGGTTTTCTCTGAGGTGGTCGGTCGGATCACATCAGATTGTGGTTAATCTTGCAGATCATGACTTATATCTACTCTTCCTCTCCCTGCAGGTAATATAAAGATTCCTCCTTTTGAACTCCCACCTCTTCTGTGGGTTTTATTGTTCTGGGTCTGAATTTGGGCTCCTGGAGTCTCATAAAAAAAACATTTTCAATCTCCAAGGGTGAACGTTATGACAACACCAGTGTTGTGCTAGTTACTAAGAAATAGTAACTAGTTACAGTTACTAGTTACTTAATTCAAAAAGTAGCTCAATTACTTTGTTGTCAATTACTTAGCCTTGAACTAATTTTTCATAGTATGCAAATTGGGACGCATCATCTGCTTGTGTAAATTCTCGTAGTGCTCACTTGATTAATACTGCTGATTTAATGAGAGATGTGGAGCAGGTGTTGTAGTTGTTGTTATGGAAACAGAGATGATGTTTAAAATTCATACAGTCAATGTGAAAAACTTCAAATGAGTTTTACAAGTAATTATTTTTTTGTTGTTTATAAATAAGTGCATTCTTTATGACTTTGTCTTTAATGAGTGTTGACTTGATGCCCAATGTGCTACAGTTATGCATGCATGTGGTTTGAGAGAGAGAGAGAGAGAGAGAGAGAGAGAGAGAGAGAGAGAGAAGCACTTTTCAATTCAATTCAAGTTTATTTGTATAGCGCTTTTTACAAAACAAATCGTTACAAAGCAACTTTACAGAAAATTATGTTTCTACAATATTTAGTAGTAGCTAGTAGTTTGTGCACATTTGACAGGATTTTAGAAAAACTAAAAAATAATAATAATACAAGACGTAGTCAGCTAGACGATTAACTATCAATATTATTAATTAAGTTATTATATGATTAAGTCACACATTTAGGAATAATTGTTAGTTCTGTTTGTTGATTCAGGGTTAGCATCATCTGAGGTCCTCTGAGGGTCAGCATCATCTCTTCTCAGGTGTTCTGGATCCAGACTGGAGCTTGTGTAAATCCTAGTTACCACGGGATGTGAATCCCGTGGCAAAACATAGAAACAAAATACAGACATCATTAGCATAGCTGCTGATCCAACAAAGTAAAATTAGTTTAACCCAAGCTAATGAATAAAAATGCACCTTTGATCAGATGCAACTACACTCACAATTAAAAAGATACATTATTCGAATGCTTGGCGAAAGAGATGTGTTTTTAATCTAGATTTAAACAAAGAGAGTGTGTCTGAACCCCGAACATTATCAGGAAGGCTATTCCAGAGTTTGGGAGCCAAATGTGAGAAGGCTCTACCTCCTTTAGTGGACTTTGCTATCCTAGGAACTACCAAAAGTCCAGCGTTTTGTGACCTTAGGGTGCGTGATGGGTTGTAACGTGGTAGAAGGCTAGTTAGGTACGCTGGAGCTAAACCATTTAGGGCCTTATAGGTAAGTAATGATAATTTGTAACTGATGCGGAACTTAATAGGTAGCCAGTGCAGAGACTGTAAAATTGGGGTAATATGATCATATTTTCTTGACCTCGTAAGGACTCTCGCTGCTGCATTTTGGACGACCTGTAGCTTGTTTATTGAAGAAGCAGGACAACCACCTAGAAGTGCATTACAATAGTCCAGTCTAGAGGTCATGAATGCATGAACTAGCTTTTCTGCATCAGAAACAGATAACATGTTTCGTAGCTTGGCAATGTTTCTAAGATGGAAGAATGCAATTTTTGTAACATTGGAAATATGATTTTCAAAAGACAAATTGCTGTCTAATATAACACCCAGATTTCTGACTGTAGAGGAAGTAACAGTACATCCGTCTAGTTGCAGATTGTAATCTACAAGATTCTGTGTAGTGTTTTTTGGTCCAATAATTAATATCTCCGTCTTATCCGAATTTAATTGGAGAAAATTCTTTGTCATCCAATCTTTTACATTTTTAACACAATCTGTTAGCTTAGATAATTGGGAAGTTTCATCTGGTCTCGTTGATATATATAGCTGAGTATCATCAGCATAACAGTGGAAGCTAATTCCGTATTTTCTAATAATATTACCAAGGGGCAACATGTATATTGAAAATAGAAGGGGACCTAGGACGGATCCTTGTGGCACTCCATATTTTACTGATGATAAATGAGATGACTCCCCATTTAAGTAAACAAAATGGTAGCGATCGGACAGGTAGGATCTAAACCATCTTAGAGCCTGCCCTTGAATACCTGTATAGTTTTGTAATCGATCTATGAGTATGTCATGATCTATGGTGTCGAACGCAGCACTAAGATCAAGTAAGACTAGAAATGAGATGCAGCCTTGGTCTGACGCAAGGAGCAGGTCATTTGTAATTTTAACAAGTGCAGTTTCTGTGCTATGGTGGGGCCTAAAACCTGACTGAAATTCTTCATACAGATCATTTTTATGCAGGAAGGTGCTCAATTGAGCAGACACAACTTTTTCTAAAATTTTAGACATAAATGGAAGATTTGAAATAGGCCTATAATTTGCCAGTACACTAGGATCTAGTTTTGGTTTCTTAATAAGAGGCTTGATAACCGCCAGCTTGAATGGTTTTGGGACGTGTCCTAAAGATAACGACGAGTTTATGATATTGAGAAGCGGTTCTTCGGCTACAGGTAACAGCTCTTTCAGTAATTTAGTGGGTACAGGATCTAATAAACATGTTGTTGGTTTAGATACAGTGATAAGTTTATTTAGCTCCTCCTGTCCTATGGTTGTAAAGCACTGCAGTTTATCTTTGGGTGCGATGGATGAAACTGAAGTGTTAGATGCTGTAGAATCTACATTCGCTATTGTATTTCTAATGTTATCTATTTTATCAGTGAAGAAATTCATAAAGTCATTACTATTTAACGTTGGTGGAATATTTGAATCAGGTGGCATCTGGTAATTTGTTAACTTAGCCACTGTGTTAAATAAAAACCTTGGATTGTTTTGGTTATTTTCAATGAGTTTGTGTATATGCTCTGCCCTAGCAGTTTTTAGAGCCTGTCTATAGCTGGACATACTGTTTTTCCATGCAATTCTAAAAACTTCTAAGTTAGTTTTTCTCCATTTGCGTTCAAGACTACGAGTTACTTTCTTGAGAGAGTGAGTATTACTGTTATACCATGGTACAGTACGTTTTTCTCTAACTTTTTTCAATTTTATTGGGGCAACAGCTTCTAATGTATTAGAGAAAATAGTGCCCATGTTGTCAGTAATTTTGTCTAATTCATGTGTATTTTTGGGTACAAATAGCAGTTGAGATAGATCAGGCAGGTTATTTGCGAATCTGTCTTTGGTGGCTGGAACAATAGTTCTGCCCAGACGGTATCGCTGAGACATATAGTTAATATCAGTTATACGCAGCATGCACGATACGAGGAAATGGTCTGTAATATCATCACTTTGAGGTACAATATCTATAGCAGTAAGATCGATGCCATGCGATATAATTAAATCTAGTGTATGATTAAAACGATGAGTGGGCCCGGTGACATTTTGCTTGACTCCAAAGGAGTTTATTAGGTCAGTAAACGCAAGTCCTAATGTATCATTTGTATTATCAACGTGAATATTAAAATCTCCCATGATTAGCGCCTTATCAACTGTAACTAGAAGGTCTGAGAGGAAATCTGCAAATTCTTTTAGGAATTCTGTATACGGCCCTGGTGGTCTATACACAGTAGCCAGAGCAAGAGATACATTAGATTTCTTTTGCATGTCTGACAGAGTAACATTTAGCATTAGTATTTCAAAAGAGTTAAACCTGTATCCTGTTTTCTGGGTAACATTGAGAATATCACTATATATTGTTGCAACACCCCCGCCACGACCAGTCTGACGGGGCTCATGCTTATAACAGTAGTTTGGGGGAGTAGACTCATTTAGACCAAAATAATCATTTGGTTTTAGCCAGGTTTCAGTCAAGCAGAGTAAATCAAAACTATTATCTGTGATCATTTCATTTACAATAACTGCTTTTGGTGTGAGTGATCTAATATTTATGAGCCCAAACTTTAAAAATTGTTTTTGTTCATTTACTTTACATTTTTCTGGTTTAATTACGATAAGATTTTTTCTAGATCCTACATTATATTTATATTTTGACCTCACTATTCTGGGAACAGACACAGTCTTAATAGGTTTTACAGCACAAGTACTTTTATCATTTAAGCGGGTGGAACAAAACTCATCATAATGGTTATTTGAGAATTGACTTACTAGTCACATGGAGCGAAGTTGCTGAAGCACTGACAGTCTATCAGCATCCATCTAGTATTGTGTAGACATAAAGTCCAATCTGTTTGCAACTTATTTTGGTCAAAACAAACTTTATATAAAACACATTTTAGTTGGTTATTACGTACTCGATCAATGTTCTGGCAGCTTTTTTTTCTCATACGCCTTTTAAAAAAACACCTTTTGTCTGGCATCATCTCGTATTCATAAAGTGTAAAAACACATGACCTTTGGATGCATGTGACTTTCCATTTGACCTTTCAGCTCATTATTGTAATAGTTGAAACAGACACTCAAGACACTCAAGTTATTTTTTCCAAGTTCTGTATTCATGATGTGAAAACACCACAAGAATCACATGTGCTTGACTTTGTGTGGTTGATGAAACTGTGACATGCAGAACATACAGACTTCATATTTGAATACCTGTTATTTGTTAAATATTAACAGACACCAAAATTTGTGAGATGCCATCACATCCCGCTTTATACAGTTAATAACATTTTTAAGACTGGATTCTCTAATTCTGTTCCACGTTGTCATCATTGTGGAAATCAAAGAGCTCTATATGGATAGTTGTCGTAATGTCACATTTATTGTTATCTGTTTCTCTCTAGTCTAATATTGCTCTTATATGTATGGAAGCCCATTTCTTCCATGTAAGTAAACAATCATGTTTTGGTCATTCATAATTATGAGAATAAAATTTTAAATTATTGCATACTAATTTGCAAAATTAATCCAAATTATGAGATGAAAATGTGAAATGACGTTAAAAGTTAATCAGTCAAAAAAGTCAAAAATAGGTGATACTTATATGTCAAAAACAAGTCATAATTATGGAATAAATAAAATCTGAATTTTGTATGATCATTTTAGCCTTTTATTTCATAATATGTACTTTGAATGTCATAATTTTGACTTTTTAATTCATATTTTTTTGTTATAATTGACATAGTATGTGATGTCACTGATTTGAATGATGATTTGCCTTTAAATGAAAATTGAGTGTTTATTATTGTTGTTTTTTTCTGTTTTTTGCATTGACACACTATTTTCCTATTTTGATACTGTAAAGCTGCTTTGACACAATCTGTATTGATAAAAGCACTATATAAATAAAGGTGACTTGAATTTGCTTGACTTGACATAGTATGTCATAATTATAACTTTTAAAGTAAGTTGTAATTTTTACTTTTCATCTCATAATTATGACTTTTAAAGAAAAGTCTATATATTTATTATATAGTAATTTTAGACTTTTTATCTCAGAATTTAGATTTTTAAAGTAACAAATGTCATGTAAAGTTATAATTATGACTTACCAAAGCAAAATTTGTGACATATTAATAAAACTTGATGGAGTACTTGTTGATGAACCTAGCTGGATGGTGAAGTCATGCTGTAGATTTGGAGTGGCATGGAAGATGAGAAGCTCAGTCTTTCGCAGGTTGTGCTGTAGTCGATGTTCTTTCATCCATGCCAAGATGTTCGCCAGGCATCCCGAGATCCATGCAGCTACTGTTGGGCCCTCTGGTTGAAATGACAGATAGAGCTGTGCATCATCCGCATAGCAATGATAGGAGAAACCATGAGCCTGTGTGATGGTTCCCAGTGATGTAGTTTACTGTATATAGAGAAGAGGAGGGGTCCAAGAACTGATCCCTGAGGAACCCCTGTTACCAGCTGATATGCTTTGAATACCTCCCCTCCCAAGCCCACCCAGAAAGACATACCTTTGAGATAGGATTCAAACCAGTGAAGTAGAGTCCCTGTGAAGTGGATCCCTTCCATTCAGTTCACTATGTGTGTAATGCAATATAAGTGTTTAATGCAGGTTCTTTGAGCAGTGGGGTTACCTGAGCCTGCTTTAATGCGGTGGGAAAAATTCCTTTGGTAAGAGATGTGTTGATGATATGTGTGAGTGCTGGTAAGAGTGTAGGAGAGATTGCTTGGAGAAGGTTTGAGGGAGTTGGGTCTAGAGGGCTTGTTGTAGGATGGCTCGAGAGGAAAACTTGAGAGGAGAGGGGAGTTTTACCAGTGGTTGTGGTTGATTTGAGTTCCTGTGCATGTGGAGCTGAGAACTGACTGCTGATGGTTTTTCATTTTGTCTAGGAAAATCATCAGCAGGTGATGGAGTGGGACAGAAGAGGGAATTTAACGTTTTGAAGAGATTAAGTGTGTCTGAAGTACTGTTGATCTTGTAGAAATACAAAGGATTTGGCAGTATGGACTTCAGCAGAGAAAGATGAAAGCAAAGACTGATACATACTCCGATATGACGAATCATTCGATCTGTGCCATTTTCTCTCTGCTGCCCTGAGTTTGGACCAAACATCAGATAGCCTCGGGTTAGAAGGGGTAGCACGTGTTGCCCTGGAGGAGAGAGGACATATATCAACTAGACAAGTTAAAGTTGAGCATAAGGTGCCAGTTGCTTCATTCACATTGAAAGATGAAAAATGGTTGTGTGAGGGAAGAGAGGAAAAAAGGGAGCATAGGTTTTGCCTAGAATTAACCGGTTGAGGGGTTGGTGTTACACAGGTAAATAATCATAGATGTGTAGGGGTTTTCACCAAAAAATATTGTCTGCAATACAATTGAGTGTGTAATTAAGTCAAGCTGGTTGCCTGATTTGGGCTTGTGGTTGTGGTTGTGGTGGCAAGCTGTTTGAAATCAAATGAAGCTAGGAGTGAGTGGAAGTTTGCAGTGTAAGGCTTTTACAGATGGACGTTGAAATCGCCAAAGACTACAAGTGGACAACAATCCAGCCCATCCAGCTCCTCTATAAAGGTGCCCAGTTGTCCAGAAAGGCAATAAATTGCTACAACATGGAGTTTTATAGGAATTGTTATCGTAATAGCATGAGATTCTAATGAGTTATTACATCTCAGGAAAGAGTGGGTTGAGTACTTCCAGTTATTAGAAATAAGAAGACCGTTAGCCCCACCTCTACCAGGCTGACAGGGGTATGAAAGAAAGAGAAGCAGGGGTTGCTGAATCTTCTGGACGAATCCAGGTCTCAGTTAAGCCCAAGATACTAATGTGTGATTGCAGAAATAAAGTCTGCCTTGTTGACAGCTGACTGACTATTCCAGAGACCCACAGAAAAAAGAGTGGTGCAGTAGAAAAAGTTCAGATAGGACGCTGGTTAGCAATATTGCATTGACATCTGTGTTGAGAAATTAGAGCACTGCTGTGTATTGTATTGGATGTATTGGAAACACAGGACAGATATGGAAAAGAGGGGGCAAAAATGAGAGTGTAAAAAGGAAAATAAAAGATTCTTAAGTGCTTTGTTGGTGTCCCTGCTTGGGGGAGTCGCACGGGTAGAGTCGCAGGTCTTTACCCGAGTCCGTCTTCACACGAGGAGGCTGAACATGTGGACTGGACGCTTCCTTGACAGTGCACAGATAACAAATGAAATACACAGCTTATCCACCCTGGAGTGAAAACAGCTGTGCACGCTTTCACAGTTAGCACACCAAAACCCTATAGCAGGCAAATGGCTCAAATAGAAACTACTGCGGGACAGTTTTCCACTTAAGTGCAGTAATCCAGCAATACAAATACCAAACACTTCTTCTTAGTTGATGGCTATTATGCTAATTACAAATACATGCAATCAAAATACAAATTATAACGAAAGAAGAAAATAGATAGTAAATGAAATAATCCTCACTAGCACCAAATAAAAATCTAAACAACAGAAATTGAAAAGTATTAAGAAAACACTTATTTCTCGTCTGACTAATCACTTCTCTTAAAGTCAATTTTGACTTTTTATCTCATAATTATGACTTATGTCATAATTTATACTCTTTAATCTCAAAATTGTGACTGTCACTTCAACTTTTAAAGTCATCTCATAATTTTAATATTTATGACTTAATGTATCATAATTTCAATTTATAAAGCCAGTTTCAACTTATCTCATAATTGACTTTGTCATGATTTTTTACTTTGTCTCATTATTATGAGTTAGTATGTCATAATTTCAACTTTTAAAGTTGATTTTGACTTATCTCATAATTGACTTTTTGTGCTGTAATCTTGACTTTATCTCATAATCATGATTTATTACGTTTGTTTTTTAGTTTAGTTTTAATTTCAACTTTTACAGTCAACTTTGAATTTTTATATCATAATTATGACTTACCAAAGCAGTTTTGTTCTTACATGGCAGAAATATGCTTCAGCACGTATGAGCTCTCAAAGCTAACAGAGAGAAATCGGCGGTTGGTTTGGGCTGAAATCATTCCTCTGGTGTGACTGGTCACGGGGAACATATCTTGCTCTGTTTGGAAACTTCAGCGTTCAGGTATTGTTTTAGCAGCTTTCAGACAGGTGCTGTTGAATATTCATCGGCTGTAAGGTTCTCCTGCCCGCAATCAAGCTCAATATGCTCTAGTCCCACGTCTGTCAATCACAGACGCCCCAAATGAGCCGCGCCGCTCACTGGTCATGAAAATTCATAAAATGCTCAGACTGTTCCTCACAGCGATCCACTGAAGGGCAGAGGGGACTTGAACGTGTGTGTGTCTGAAGATTCTTCTGGTTTATGGTTCAGATCAGTTTCAGTGAGGTCACAGTGTCAGGATTCAGTTTTTGCAGCAGAACTTGCATTTAAACCCGGCTAAACAATAACTATAGTATTTATCCTGAACATTATGTCTTTCATTTGTGTGTATTTGTATGCACACTAATCAGCTTTAAGTTTCTCTAACCTTCCGAAACTGTATGTTTAACTGTTTTCAAAAAGATCATATAATAGTAGAAGTAAGTAGTATTAGTTCTCGACTCTTAATATCTTGAGTGAGTTATTTGAGCCAATTCTGCAAGTTGTCTGATCAGTAGTGTACACACACACACACACATACACACAGGAACGACATGAGGGTGAGTCATTAAAGACATCATTTTCATTTTTCGATGAACTAACACTTTAAGTGAAATTAAATGAAAACTGGAAATAAAAACAATATTTAAAATAAAATGATTAACATGATTAAAATGTAGTTACCTATTATTAATAGTTATAAATACTAGCTGTGCTTGTCATACAACTTTTTCACAGGGCACAATGTCTTCTAAATGTCTTTTTTTTAATTGTAAATAAAACCATGATCAATGAAGTATGATTTATAAGAAAACTCTCTTTCAGTTTATATTTCACATTTTCATTTTTAATTCAATTTGTCAAAACTTGTTGTTCCATTGACATTATTTGTGAAATTGACTTCCAATTTCGGTGAAAATCCAGTGAATGCGATTAACACTGTAGATAACCAGATACAAACAAATCTCTCTCTGTGTGTGTGTGTGTGTGAGTGAGTGAGTGAGTGAGTGAGTGAGTGAGTGAGTGAGTGAGTGAGGGTGTGTGTGAGTGAGTGAGTGAGGGTGTGGGTGTGGATGTGTGAGTGTCTGTGTGTCTGTGTGTGTGTGTGAGACAGACAGACGTTAGCTCCAGGGCACATCCAGTGTTGCTCAGTGAGTGAGTCAGTCGACAGGTTCACAGCTTCGTGCCCGAGGCTTAGCCAGAGTCTCGTCAGTAATTACTTCCCATGTCACTATACAACACATCAACCTGGACCAACTTAACCCAGCCACAGCCGGCCTGATCCACTTCCATCACTCTCAGCCAAACACAACTAGCCTCGTTACTTTTCAGGGTTTTATTTTAATTTCATTAAAAAGTTTAAATAAAGTTTTAGTATTTTTTTATGTTATTTTGCCATTTGTATATATTATTTTGACAGATAGTTTTTATTTAGCTTTAATTTATATTATTTCAGTTTAGAACACTCCATATGTCAAGTTATTTTCAGCTACAGTAGTTGCTAAGTTTAAGTTTGTTTTTCTTTTGATATTTTTAAATACAATTTCTAAATTATAATTATATTTTAAGATGTTTCAAGTTATTTTCAACAATAGTTTTACATGACATAGTTATTTTATTTTGAATAAGGTTAAAATTTTGTATTTATTTTAACTAAAGTTTTATTAATTTTTGGATTTTGTATTATTATTTTTATATATACCTGTATTTAGTATATAATTTATATTTTCATTTAAAGTTTGTTTTTCAAATTTTGTCTTTTTTTTGTTCATTTATTTTAGCAATATTAAAATTAAAGGAAATAATTTTAATAGTGTATATATATGTATATATATATATATATATATATATATATATATATATATATATATATATATAATATTATTATGTTTATTATATTGCAGTAATTAATGTCCCATTTTAAATTTTTCTGTCTCTCTGGCTCGAGACGCCATTTCATTAGAATATTTTCATGTTCCCTTTAACAAAAATCAACAATGTTTCAGTGCTGCGTTGACTTAACGAGTCTAAACAAGTCTAAACTGAACTTTGTGTACTTTTTTTCATGTTCATTCACCCAGAAATAAACATTCTTTTAGCATTCACTCGTTTCAAACCAGTACAACTTACTTTCCTCTGTGCAACACTAATGAAGATATTTTGTGAAATGTACCAGCATTTCTTGTCCATAAACTAAAATTCAATAAGGACCAAAGTAGTTTGGCTCTCAACATTCATCAAAGTATCTTTTGTGCTCATTCTGAAAAGCATTGCTGCATGCTGACATCTTCCCAGTTCTCGACGAATCCGCTCTGTGTGTGTGTGTGTGTGTGTGTGTGTTTATGTTGGCATCTGGGTCACAGGTTAAACGCTCTTTTGCCTTATCGAGGCGAGTTTGATCTTCCGTCTGTCATCAGTCCTCTCGTTCATCATGCAGATGCACTGTGGGTAATTTAATAAAGCTGAGCAGAGCGGTGGAGTGATTCTGATAAAACACAGAGCCAAATATCCACGTGTCGAGTCTGTCTGGGTTTATTTCCGTCTGGTTTATTATGGTGTGCGTGTGTGTTTTCTCGCTGTGTTCTTGCCGAAGGCTGGCGGACTCGGCTGAGAAAGAGGTGAATGCCAAGTGTGTGTGTTTGCAGACATGCATATGTTTGTGCAGGTGTGTGTGTGTGTGTGTGTGAATAGATGGGTCTCTCCAGGATCTCCAGCCAATGAATCACAGGTTACTTTATTGTTCAGGCATCATAGCATACCTCTAATGGGCAATTCCTCTTTTTAATTGAATTTAGAGCCATTAAGGACAATAACGTGTGTGTGTGTGTGTGTGTGTGTGTGTGCGTGCACAATTGGGAATCTCACATCCTCTTACGTGCTGGTATATATCTCTTATTGTCTTTTCTCTTGATCTCTCTGTGCTGTGTCTTTACAGAGTGATCAGATGCATGATTTTCACCTGCTAGACGATAAAACAGGTGAAAAACAATTCCACAGAATCCAAAAATGTATACATTTATTTAGCAAGGATTCATTAAATTGATCAAAAGTGACAGTAAAAATGATTTTGTCACTATTTCAAATAAATCTCGTTCTTTTGAACTTTCTATTCATCAAAAAAATAAATGTAAAACAATTTCCACAAACAATACGAAGCAGTTTTCAGCATTGATAATAATCAGAAAGGTTTCTTGAGCATCAACAAGGCATATTAATGATTTCTGAAGATCATGTGACACTAAAGACTGGAGTAATGATGCTGAAAATTTAGCTTTGATCACAGAAATAAATTACATTAACACAGTTGTTTTAAGTTGTAAAAATATTTCACAATATTGCTACATTTACTATATTTATGGTCAAATAAATATAGCTTTGGTGAGCAGAAGACCTGCAAAAAGAAATCTTACAGACCTCCAACTTTTAAACGGTTGTGTGTACAGTATATATTAAATCATTTCAGTATTTCAGCGCCAGAACTATTTGTTTCATAACATGTGACTGCATCGCTTCAAACACCAACACTTTATTTGAGATGAGATCATCTTTCTCTCCATCTACACACACGTGACAGACCGATCTCTCTCTCTCTCTCTCTCTCTCTCTCTCTCTCCTCCTCTTCTCTCATTCTCCCACACACGCTCTCACATTCCCGTGCGATCTGTGTTTCCAGACTGCCTTGTATTTCCTGCAGCTCTTCATCAGAGGAAGAGGAAGAGGAGGACGGAGATACCCTGTGGACAACTTCACTGAGGAGATTACACACCGCTCACACACACACACACACACACTGTGAGTACAGAAACCTCTTCATCACACACACACACACACACACACACTCACACACTGTGAGTACAGAAACCTCTTCATCACACACACACACACACACACACTGACCGCTGCTTGATTTCTGTTGGAGTGTTTGTGGAGTGATATTGCTCAAAGGTTTCTCTTTCAACGCTAAGGAGCTTCAGTTTGGAGGAATAGAAAGAGACACAAATGAGTGTGTAGTTGTCATCCAGTAACTGTCTAGAGCTGAGAAATCAATGTGGAGAGCAGCTCGAACTATTGGAAGAGAAATGTTTGAGTTCATATTGAGATCTCTGACTGATTTCAGCACCGTGGCATGGTTTGAGATCCCCTCTGAAGATTTAGAGGGGACATGTGTGAGACTATTGGAGTCAATGCTGTCAGGAGAAGCAAAAGGATTCAATCTCACTGAATCTAGAAGAAACAACTGAGACTTATAAAGAGATATGAATTTTGTTCAGAGAGATCACCAATCAGAGAAAAGTTGTATTGTTCAGTGGAGTTCTCTGTTATGTCCCGGTATTTTCTCAGATGTTTCTCATCAAGTCTGTCCTTTACTCTTGGGAACTGAGACGAGAGATATTTGATTTATTCTGAGGTATCTGACTTTTGATGACTGATTTGGTATCTTGGTAAATCTGAGCACAGTTTGAGAGCTGACTGTTGACATCTCTTCTGAAACTCTCGAGGAGAAACTCTCGAGGGGTCGTTTTTTTCTCAAGGAAGCAGGGGATTCAGAAAATGCCTCCATTTAATCTCAATGAAATTTAGGAGAAAAAAAAGAGTAAATAGCAGTTTGAGACATTGTTGAGATGTCATCTGAAACATTAGAGAAGACACGTGTGAGATTATCTGAGAAACACGAAACCTTTTGTTGAGTCTCAATTTAATCTCACAGAAATCTAGGAGATACAATTGAGACATAAAACAATCTAGCTTGTGTTTTTTGAGAGACCAGCCATTAGATTGGTTTTATGGTCTCAGATGTTTCTCCTAAAATCTTTTGGGAGAAAGAAAATATGGATAGCAGCCAGATTATGTTATCTTGAAAGAACTTGATGAGAAATGTTTGAGTGCACATTGAGATCTGTGATTTTTGATGACCGACTCTGGTATCCGAGCACGGTTTGAGACAATGGAGCAGATTGTTAAGATTATTAAACTCCTTTTTTTTCAGGAGAAACATCTGAGACGCAGGTGGAAAGAAACTGGAAACTCAAACTGGAAAGAAAAAATAGCTAGTGAGATCTCTTCAATGTCTCAATTGTTTCAAATACATTTTTACGAGATCAAATATGAAACAATTGAGACATTGAAGAGATCTCACTTGCTATTTTTTCTTTCCAGTTTGAGTGTTTCTTGATCTTATGTTCAGAGGAATGTTTTATTGCTCATCCAGATTATTTTATCCTGGGAGATTTAGATGAGAAATGTTTGAGTCTGTTCTGAGGTTTCCACTTTTTTTGTCCTTTGCAAAGACTTTTGAAAATGTGTGATTTGTCAGGATGTTTCAGCACTTCATCTCCGTGTACTCCTGAAGCTCGGGATGTGGTGATGAAGCGCTCTTCCTCTTCGCTTTTATCTCTGTCTGGTGAAATATCTGCTGACCGGTTTGCCACCGGAGCTGGTGTTTCAGAAATGTGAAGCGTCTGTTCGCTGAGCCTCTGTGTTTGTCTCTCAGACAGATTGCCGCATCTCTGGAGGATAGTTGTAGTGTATTAAAGCGCTCTGTGCTGCTTTACACAACCATCTGCTTCCCAAATTCACAGAGAAAACCTTCAGTGACTGTTTAAAACATACAGCGATGAACGCAAAGGTTTGACCTTTATTGGGTTTATTTTTAGACCGTTCTCATTACGGTGGAGCTTAATGACTGTTTCGAACAGCTCGACCGCTGAAAAATGACAGAAGACTCCTTTATGTGTTTGATGTGAAGAGAAGGAGAGGAGATAAAGCGAGACGAGAGAGGAGATGCGATCAATCAAGTTCATGATTTCTTCGTCTCTCATGCAGGTGGTTGTCTGCTTATGGAAAAATCAGGTGAAATTAAATTAATCCTGGAGTAGGTATATTAAAGTTCTCCGTCATAGAGGGTTGAGATGGTCTTGAGTGTTCCCTTCAGTTTTATAAAGCTGTAGACACACACACACACACACACACATTAGGTGTGATTGATTATTAGATGAATCTGAGCAGTATTCGGTGTAAATGCACCGCTATGGTTCTCTCAGGCCCCTTTATTCAGAGACAGTACAGTGAAGCAGGGGATTATGGGAAAGGATTAATTTACTGATGGTTCTGCTGATGGAAGGGTTTGAAAACAAGATCATTTCACGTCATCTTTATGAATCTTAGTTGTTTTCTCTTTGAAGATCTGAATTACAGTCATTCAGATTTATCATCACAGGGTCAATATTTAATGTAATATATCTATTATGATCACTATATTTCATTTTTTTTAAGATTGAGATATCAAACGTTATTTCATACTTTCATTCATTTATTTCCTTTCTTCCCTTCCTTCACTTTAGTTATTGAAGCAGCAGGTTTTTTTTAAGAAGTGTAATTTAATTTTATTGAAACTATAAATTATTAACATTTTAATTACATTTAATTTAATCAGTATTTTTAATTTACTTCACTTTTCTTCAGTTAATAACACAACAAGTGTAATTTCATTATATTTAAATTGTACATTTTTAATTATGTAAATTGTATGTCTAATGTTTTATGTAATCTGTATATTTATTTATTTGCTTATTTCAGTTCAGGACGTTTTAATAACTGTAAACTCAAATCAGACTGTGAATCAATAATTTATGATGTGAATCTAATAATATACAGCGGATTTTATTTTTATACATCAGATTCGACTGAATCGTGAGATGTAATGCAGCATTATTGGTTCATTTCGTTTTGCCCCGCCCACTTGGTTTTGGTGATATCAGGAACAGAAAGCTATTGCACAGGAAATTATATTTTGATGAAAGATATTTAAAACCTTTTTATATTAGGATAATAAATACCAAAGGCATTGAATAGGAAAACTGTGTTTATTAACTGTAAGGAAAGAGGTAACAGATTGATAAAAAAAAAAAAAAAAAGTTCATGCATGTTTCATTGGAATACTGGATTCTGATTGGTCAGTCTGCTGTCTCGAGGTCACTTTAGTGAGTTAAAGTTCACAGTGCCTTCCCTCTCTGGGATGCTAATAACTGCGCCTGGATCTAGGTATCTGTCAGTTCCCATTCAACGAAGAGTAATTGGTGAGTTATTAAATTCATAAATGTCTTTATGAATCAGAGCAGCATAGCGAGTGTTTTTAATGTGTCTCACCTGTTAGTGAATGCACTCATCACCGACACCACAGGAAATTAGATCAGTTTATATTAACATTCATATTTTAGAATTAATATTCATAATTTATAGTAATATTATTTTTTTTAACTTAACAGCAATATTAGTTTTAATAATTACATTATTAAGTAATGTCGATAATAATATTAATTATTTTTTAATAATTACGATTTTAACATTGCATTGATATTAATACAATATTAACATTATGACTATGAATGCATAATACAACAGTTAATAAATTATAAATTTATCATGAATTTATTGTTTGTTAGGTTGATTCAAGTCCGTATTTGTATTCAATCATTCATTATTTATTTTAATATTATTTTAATAAATATCAATTGCAGCATATGTTTTACTTTTTAATCAGTCAATGAATGATTTGATTCATTATTTAATATCATTTATATTAATATTAATAGCATTAGTATTAATACAGCAACAATCCTTTTTAACATTAATATTAATCATATCAATATTCATATTAATCATGCATTCTTTAATCTATATTAATATTATTCACTTTTTTTAACAATAGTTTTATTCATACAGTTACAATTCAAATTAAGTTGTAATATTAATATGGATTCTATTTTATAATAACATTTAATATTTATTTATATTAATAGTAATGTTACAATTTATATTAGTAACCTTTAATCTTAATATTCCTTTATTAAGTTCCACATTAATGTTGTTTGGTTGATTAAATGACGGATGGTGAGTTGATTGATAGATTTGTTGGTTAATAAATGAATGGATGGTTAGTTAATTATGGATGTTAGATGACGGTCTGATTGATTGGTTGATTAGACTGCTTAGTGTGCATCAATTGGTTTATAACTGGTTTGTTGGTTATTGATTGATTGTTGGATTAATGTATGAATGCTTGTTTGATTTGAACCAATGCATTTGATTGACAGCTTACTTTACTGCACTCACAGATCCTGATTATATTCACTCAGAGTTGACTAAAACATTGAATATGATTCCATGAATGTCAGACCTCTCGTGATTTCTGAAGAGCTTTAGGAAAGTATGATTGAGTGCTGCTGGTGAAGCCAAAGTTGGCTAATTAGTCGTTTGGCAGCGTCTTCATCTGTGTGTGTGTTTTGAGTCTGTTCATCTGTCCCTCAGTGAGCAGGTGTGCGCTAATCTTGTGCTAAACCTCGTTCTCTGATGGTTCTGTGTGGTTTCAGCAGCGTTTAGTCATTGACTGCACTTAATCTGCTGCTTTAAGAGTCGTCCCGCTGGAAACCAGTCAAAGTCCTGAACTAACAGATCTGTACGCTGTGTCTGTGCTCTTTCACAGCTCACTTCAATCCGGTTCACCTCCGTCTGGAGAACTGGCCTCTCAGAGGAGCATTTATAGTCATTTAGAGTAAGGATCAACTTAAAAGTTGATGCTGCTCAGGTTTTTAATTTAACACTTATATAATATATATATAGAGAGAGATAGATAGATAGATAGATAGATAGATAGATAGATAGATAGATAGATAGATAGATAGATAGATAGATAGAGAGTTTATTTTATGTATTTTTATTTTATTTATTATTTTATATATAGAAACAAAATAAAAAGTCGAATTTTATTTTTTTAAATCAGTTCTTTAAATTAAATTAAGTATCAACTTTTTCACAGATGTTGCTCTGGTGTTAATAAAACAAAACAAACATTTAAATGTTGATTTTTATTTCATTTATCGTTTTGTTTTTATTTTATTTTGTGATATTTGTATCCTATTTGTTTTTATATTGGTTTTATTTATATAAAATAAACAAAACAAATAAGTAGAATTTTATTAAATATTTGTTTTCTTCATTGCTCAAATTGTTTAAGATGTTGCTCAGATGTTAATAAAAAAATATTTTTATTACAATTTTGATATTTTATATAATATAGAGATAATATTTTTTAGAGTCTAGAGATGTCAAATTTATCTGAAGCAGCTCAGATCATTCTATGAGAAATATCAGAGTGGACACTGAGACTTTTAATGCAGATTTTGGTATGTTGTCAAATCTGAGCACAGTGCGAGACGTTCTTGAGATCTCTTCTGAAGCTCTAGAGCAGATTACTGCAGACATTAGCCTCCATTTGTTCTCCGGTTACTCTCAGATGAACGATCGAGGTGTTGGGTTTTGCTGTAGAGATCTCATTTGTGATGTCTCTTCCTGTGGGCATCTAAGATCAGGCAGGGGCTTGTGGGTAAACACGTTATTTCAGCAGGGATGGGAGGATTTATCTGTGGTTCTTACAGTCGGTGACGTGCGGCGTGATCAATAGCATATCCCTGAGTGTGAATCGGCTGAAAAAAAATGAGGAGGAAAAGGAAATGACCTGCCAATGTGCCACCAGAGACACATCCGTTAAGAAGACGACCTTCATCCTGACAGTCATGTGACCTCTCTGTCTTCATAACGCTTTTTTGCTCTGTGTAGTTTTGCTCCTCTCCTCCACATGATGGTGAAGTTATGAGCCTGAGTTAGTTTAAAAAATGTTCTTTCCATGTACATTCCTTAAACGTGTTTATTTATTTGTTTGTTGGAATGTTTTTTTTTTTCTTTTTTTCTAAGGTCTGTGTAAAGATTTCTTCATATTTAAATATAATTTTAATATTATATTATTTATGTGTTGTATTATTATTTTTATTTATTTATTGGAAACACTTATAAAATTAGTATTATATCTTAATTTTCTGTGAATCTGAAGTCTTTATTTTACAATTAAAATTAATGTCAGTTTGTATTGGAAACATTGAAAATAGGTTATTATAGAACATTTGCTCAATGACTCCCAAATCATTTGCTCAATGCTCAACAATTCTTTTTTTCCAAACCCTTCCTTTGCGTGACGCTAATCTGCGGTTATTGGTCTGATTGGTCTCATTGGTCTCATTTTCCTTACAATCATGCCTGTAATGACTGATAAAGCAGCGTTTGTGAGCGCAGTGCTGCTTTTTATGTACAGCGTTACCGGGAAAATCTCTATTTTACTGCTCCAAAATCAGCACCTAGTGCAAAGAATGAATTAGCATTTTCATTCAGACCAATGCAAAAAGAAAAACAAGTGGTAATGCTAATGTTTCATGTGGAGGTCACCATGAAGCGGTTTGGGATTCGTTTTAAAAAGGACTATTCACTGATTCAGTGTCCGACTCTTTCTTTTGAAAGACAATATCTCTTTACACGGTGCACTTTCAGATGTGAAAAACTTTGCGGCATGTTTTCATTCACATTAAAGGTGGTTTTACAAAAAATCCATAATGGGGCACTTTTAGCTTCAGCAGCACTCATAGACAGATTGAGAGGCACGGAGAGGAAAACCCACAAGGCTTTCCTCGGCTGACACTGTGGAAATGTTGCATCAGAGTTTTCTCACACCTGCTGAGATGAATCTGCTGTCTTATTCACGAGCGCCAGCCCAGCGTCAGATCAGAAACACTCAGCAGGAGTCCAGAGAGAGACAGACAGCATCTCAGCAGGCCGACACATCCGAGCGTAAAGATCACATCTGAGGCCGAGCATCCGGCATGAGGCGGGAAACACTGATGCGCCTCAGCGTTAATGCAGCATATTGACGAATAATGCAAACCTCGCGGGGGAAGAGAGTTGCGGCGCCTCCTGAACTCCTCTAATGCAGTCCCATGAAACACCGCTTTCGGCTTTTGGAGGGAAAATGGATTGCGCCTGAAGGGGAATGTGACCTAGCTCAGATATCATTGCCTTCTCTCCGCGGTGGGAAGATTGCATCTGCGCCTGAACCACTCGCAACACATAAAAATGTCTGGCGTGGGGAAAATGAGATTCTCGTTTTGTGTGTGCAGCATTCACTTAGTATCCTTTTTTTTTTTTTTTTTGCAACAAATATCTGAAGACAAAAAGCATCATAAAAGCACTTCATAAGTCATACACTGTGTTGCAAGTCTTCTGAATAAATATATATATATATATATATATATATATATATATATATATATATATATATATATATATATATAATAAATATTTATAAAATAAATATAAAAGAATAAAACCTATTTTATTTCACATAGCTGTCCAAGCAGCATTTATCATTTTCATTTAGTTTAACTTGATGTGTTTAAATAACTGAAAACCTAACTGAAATAAAAATACAAAATGTTTAGACATTTATTAGAAAAAATAAATAAATTGAACATTAATAAAAATGAATAAACCAACAAAATTAATAAATTATATCTTCATATTAAAATAAAATGACAAAACATTAAAATATTTAATATGCTAGCAATGTTCTAATAATGCTATAAACATGCTATCAACATGCTAATTCACATTAGCAATGTGCTTCTTCCTTCTAGTAACTGGCAAATGACACAACACTAAAATGTAATGAAATTTTTGAACTAGAATATAAATTAAAACAGAGATGGTTTTTGGTGCACTGTCACTTTAAATATCTCAGTGAGCATTCAAAAGCTCTGGGTCTCTGTTTCTCACCATCGTTTATGACTTCTCTTACAATCTCTTTGACATCCCCATCAAAACATGAGGTTGAGGAGATTTCATTCGTCGTATGTGTGTGCTCGTTTTATAGCAGGCCGCTTCGCTGTTCCACGACCTTCTGCTGTAATGAAGAGAAAACAGGAGGATCTCTGCTTGCTTCGGTCACGGTGATATTGAGAGTGAGTTTCATGAGATCTCAGTCAAGGCCTGTGGTGAGCGAACACAATGACCTCCGCTGACTGACCCTGGACCAGTTCTTGATTTACAGCACCAGTCACTGCACTGCGTTATTGAAGAACCAGGGGGATTATGGGATGTTATGGTGGGCCGACACCTTCAGAGCGGGACAGTAAAGGGCACAGCAGGAGCCTTGAATGCTTTCTTCATATTCATCTGAATGCTGTTAGACTCATTTAGATCCTCGGACAAGATAATATAGAATAAATATAGAAATTAATAGAAAATATTATAATATTAGTATTTGCTGTGCGGTTTGGACGCAGAGTGCGTCAGAAATAGTCACCTATCTTTAGAGAAGCGGTGTGGAGAGCTACTCCTAGGACGCTTTTGAAAAGTGCCGCGGAGCGTCTGGTGTAAACACAAGCATAACCATATGCTAGAGTGAACGTGATCAGCTATGGTAGCCGCGTCGGAGCCGTAAAGCCGCCTTTCCACTGTCTCCGACGAACTACAAGCGACAGACCGGAAGTCATTCATTTCCAATGGAAAGTAGTGCGGGAGCTGCGTGGAGTTCCGATCACATGCGTATGCGGAAATTTCACATCCGATTTGAGTCTCAGATACGTTCAAATATTTGAACTTCTGCAACTAGACCATATGCGAACGCTCGACCGGATGTGATGTGTTCTAATCAAAACTATCGTTCTAAAACAATAGGCCTATATTGGAATATAGATAGCATTGCATTTCATTGTTGACTCCATTTAGATAAAAGAAACAACGCTGCGTTTCTCCCAGACAAATGAAATGCACTTATTCATTCAATGATAACAATAACAAAGACGAACTTCCCACCGCGCCGTTCATGAGCATAATCAGTTAGATTTCGTGAGGGTCACGCAGGTAAAATTAACCACAAAATACCGCTTTAAATCAGATGCGTGTCGAGTTGCTGAAGTCTTTGAGCGTGCGAGAGTTTAATACCTCAACAGATTGTTTTATCAAACCGCGAGCTCATCAGGAGGAGAAGCGAGTCGCGTCACGTGTGCTCTATGATGTCATACGCATTGTGGGAACACGCACGTCCTGATTTTGCCAAGTTCGATGTGTTCCTAGCTCAACATATTTTGTTGACCCTGGAACAACATTTTACTCCAAAAATATATTCTTAACCGTATCCCTACACCTAAACCTAACCTTAACCATGAGTAAGCCCTAAAATCAGAGGAAATGATAGATGAATGACACTGATGTACAAGCACCAAACACTGATTTTAAGCGTAAACTTCCCAAAATCTATAAACTGGTTCTTCAAATCTGATTGGTTAATCACAATGTTGTTCCAGGGTCAACAACGATGTTGTCCCAGGAACATGTCTCACTTGGTAAAATCAGGTTGTGCTGGGAACACTGTACGGGGACGTGGCCTATGTGAATAATTGATCAGAAACACGAAAAGCTTTAATGGCGGCGAGGAGTCGTCCTCAGAGAGTTTGCAGCATCTGATACTGCAAGGCTTGATGTCAGACGCAGAGAGATGAGGCAGAGAAAGCTTCGTTAGGGAGAGTTTAGAGCGGTTTGTTTATGGTGGGATGGTGAGATCAGGTCAAAGGGCAGATGAACACTTCAGAAGTGCATCAAAATCATGTGTGTGTGTGTGTGTGTGTGTGAATAATAACCCCACCAGAGATTTCACCAGTGATTAACCTATTAAAGGATACATAACATACATAGTTTCACCTAATCTCATGTTAATCTTGAGTACCTAGAGTAGTACTGCATCCTTCATATCTCCAAAAACTCTTTAGTTTTATCATATTTATAAAAGAAAAATACAGCTTTCCGATTCTCTCCAGAAAAAGCCGAGCTCCTGCAGGCGTGCCATCACTGAAATGACGAAAACACACAAACGCACTTGCTACACTGCGTTGCTGACCCGGAAAAACAAACTGCATCCACTTTTCGTGTAACGCTGGGTTCTTTGTGAAGCTGAAAACTTTAAACTTTCCTTCACATCCAAAAACACTTATTTGGAGACATTCTCAAACAAATCCTATGCAGCGCTGCCAACGATCTCCAGAGGAAGCCTGATCATGTGCGCGGTCTCGCTCTCCTCTGGTCAATGTGCGCGCTTTTCAGAAAGAAATGCTCATATAAAGAGTTCCACCATCGTCTACGTCACTAGATCCATGATCTGAAAAAAAAAACAGCGGAAACTTGTACCAACCCAGAAGTAAGATTTTCAGCACAAAAATTCTCTGTCATTCATCCAAATTATTATTATTTTTTTTACTTTTGCCATGTTTAACAAAAAACATTGGTAATATATATATATATTTGAGAGTCTTAGACCTTTCCAATGATTTATAGATTGTCAAGATTAGATTAGATTTGATTGTAATAATGAAGTAAACGTAGGCGTCCCGTATTCGGGATGGGGTGACAGTTAAGGGGTTTTTATCCTCTGACTCAATCAGGTTTCACTTTCTTCAAGAAAGCATTATCAGTGTCGTGTTTGTAATTCATTACCATTAACTGTATTAAACTGCCAATCTTTCATGCTCGTGGAAGGGCTGCGTGTGTTTGGAGGTCATGTGAGGAGTGTGGGGCCTTCAGTGTGTCTGCGAGACTGAGATGACTCATTAGGATTATAAATAGTGTGTGTCATATCTGTCATCTTTTCAATCATGACTTAATGAGGTGAAACCCGGAGAAGGGTGTCACTGACAAACACACACTGACTTCATCTAAAGAAAGATCCTTCAGGAGGTAAACAATAGCAGAAGGAAAAGTCAGTTTTATAAAAGCACAAGCGAATCAGCAGGAAGAAACTCATGCCATTCACAGAGATGAAACCGTCATCATCGGGATTTAGTTTTCAGTTTACAGTGAGATTAAACTGAAGATTGTGCTTTTGACCTCACACGATCACTGCTGATCTTCTGTCATCTCAAGTGCTTTAGGGTTTGATGGCGGTGAATTACAGTTTACAGAGTTTTCACACTGAGCATGTGCAGTGTTATTTTAGTTTTAGTTATTTACTATTACAGTTTTATATTTATATTTTTATATTTTATATTTATTCATATTTCAAATTAGCTTATATTTTTATATTTTCAGTTTTTATTCTAAATTAAAGATTTTCTTTCATAAGTCATCATAAGTTTTCATCATCTGATAAATTATCAAATATTAACCCTCTGGAGTCGATTAACGCGGATACGCGTTATGAGTCATTTTCTCCTGATAACCCCGAAAAGAACTTTTACACTTTCAGTTTTAAACGCACAGAAAAGAGCAATACATAATTTGAATCTGTAAAGGGTATACTTTTTTTTGGATACAGACATAATAACAACCAAACTTTGTGTACTTATAAAATAAAGATACCAAACACGGTGTGCTGTCTGCAGCCTTTGTCTGCGGTGATCTTCATTTACAAACACGTCAATAAAATGAACTGTAACTCTGTGAATACTCAACGAAGAGACATGAGAAAGCCTGACATGTCTACTTTTAAACTAAACAAGTGCCGCCAAAAACTGTAATGCGAGCAGCTACCGTCAGATCATCTGGTTGGAATGAGAAGTAGAGTTGAGTGTCATCAGCGTAGCAGGGATAAAAAAAAGCCATGCCTCTGAATGACAAATCCTAATGACGTCATGTAGATGGAGAAGAGAAGTGGTCCAAGTACTGAGCCTTGAGGAACCCCCACTAGCAAGTTGTTGTGACTTAGAAACATCACCCCTCCAAGACACCTTGAAGAATCTATCGGAGAGGTAGGATTTAAACCACAGGAGTGTGCATCCAGAGATTCCCATCTTACTGAGGGTGGACAGTATTATCTGGTGATTAGCTGTGTCAAAAGCAGCAGACAGATCCAGCAAGATGAGTACTGAGAATCTGAAAGCTGCTGGTCTGGATGACAGTAGGCAAAAGTTGTCCAAGCAAGAGGTTAGAGTATAGCAAAGAGTGTCAGTAGCACTGTTCGTGTCCAAAGATGAAAATGTCCTGAATGTCCTGAGAGAGTAAAGGAAGTGAGGATGAAACCACAGATGATAGGAGAGAGTAAGATTAGGCTCTGTCGAAAGGTGACCTGCGTTGGAGTGTGTGCCACTTCAGGAGTAAGTGTGAGGTTAGCAGTTATCAGGAAGTGGTCTGAGGTGTGCAGTGGAGCAACCAAAGTGTTGTCCATGGAGCAACAGTGAGTGTAGATGAGGTCCAACTGGTTGCCAGATTTATGAGTCGCTGTAGTAGACACTTGCTTGAGATCAAATGAGGCGAGCCTATTGTTGAAGTCAGCAGCCTGTGGTTTATCTAGGTGGATGTTAAAGTCACCAAGCAGTACCAGAGGAGTACCATCTTCAGGGAAGTTTGATAGTAACACATCCAACTCCTCCAAGAATTTCCCAGTTGACCTGGGGAAGATAAATGACGACAAAGTGGATTTTAACAGAGTTGGTTACAGTAATTTACTTGTGATTCAAATAAAAATGACCTGTAAGAGATGGATGAAGATCAAATTCCCATTCTTTTAAGATAAGGAGACCAGTACCTCCACCTCTCCCAGTTGTAAGAGGTTTGAAAGAACAAGTGAAATTAGTGGAGAGGGCTGCAGGAGTGGCAGTGTCTTCAGGTTTGATCCAAGTCTCTGTCAGTGCCATGAGGTTGAGACCGGAATGAGAAGCAATAGAAGACATGAAATCTGCTTTGTTAACAGCAGACTGGCATTTCCAGAGACCAACTGGAATAGAGAGTAAAGTAGTAGAGGTCAGAGGGACAGGACATAGATTTTTGGGATAGGCCTGCCTTCGATGTACAGTGTGTGCTCTCCGAGTGTTCGTAGTAATCTGAAAGCACATAGTGAGTACAAGTGACCTAAATAAGTATTTGAGAACAAGTTATACAAAAAGGTAACATCGGGAAAAAAGCAATACTCAAGTGTCTTGTTGGTGTCCTTGCTCGGTAGAGTCGATGGTCTTTACACTTGTCGGTCTTCACTTCAGGAGGCTTCACACGAGAGCTGCTGCAGTGAAACTAAATACTTTTATATTTGCCTGAGTACCTGTTATTGAAGTCAGCTGGCCACGTCTCACTATTTAGCAGACTGAAACTGGGAAGTCCCGCGGTAGGCAAGCACGAGAACAAATGCCACTTCAGCATTTATTTACCATGGTTAAAAACACAGTAAATGAAACAAAGTTTCCTAGCAATGACGCCGCGCTGTAGTCTAATGAGAAAACGAGGCAAAACACTTTCAAACTGCTGTCCTTTTCTGTTGCTTGACTGTTTCTTCAAATTTTAATGTCTCTAGAATTATTAATGAGGTTCAAACACTCTTTGCATGACAGTCGCTGATCAGAAGGAATAAAATCTCCATGACTAAAGTTAAAGATTTATGATGATTTCATTACTTACATATAGTGTTTTTTCTATTTGTATTTTAAAACAATTGTGAGATGTAAACTTCGAATTCTGAGGAAAAAAACAAATCAGAATTCTGAGAAAACAAACAACATAATTGTAAAATGTAAACTCATATTTCTGAGAGAGAAAAAAAATAAAATTGCAAGAGGTCAACTTAATATGAGGTATAAACTTCTGAAAAGAGTTCTGAGAAACAAAACCATAATTGTAAGATGTAAACTTAGAAATTAGAAAATTGCGAGAAGTAAATGTAGAGTTCAAAAACAATTAAAAGATAAAGGGCCCTATCTTGCACCCAGCGCAATTGACTTTGTACACCGACGCATGTGTCATTCCTATTTTGCACCTGCGCAAAGCGCGCTTTTCCCTCCACAGAGGCACGTCGCTAAACTAGTGAATGAACTTGCGCTCCCTGGGCGGTTCAGCGCAAAAAAGGAGGCGTGTTCCGGCGCAAACAATCCCTGGTGCTATTTTGCTGTTCCATTAAACAATTGCGCCACTGACCAGAAAAAACCTAGTCTAAAGTCAGTGGCGCGTTGCGCGTTGTTCATTCTGCTATTTTAAGGGCGCATGCTTGACCATAATGTATAGCGTGCACAACGCGCATACACTTTGTTCATGTAATCTACACAGATGCAACAGTTATTTTTGCAAATCATAAATTGTTACACTTAAAAAAAATATTAACACATGAGATGACGGAAATCATTGTGGTGTGCCACGAAGATGTGAAAAAATAAATCTAGCTTACAAATTATTCAGGCTAATTGTAGTAATTAAGGATCAGACCTGTTTGAGGTCATATATGTATAAGGACATCTGACAAATTGGTTTGTCCGTCAAGAACCAGGAAAAAAAAAAATCGATGAAACAATTGTGGCTATTTCCTCCCACGCCTGTTTAACCGACGCTATTTTGGGTGGGTTTCTCCCATCCCCATACAACACAACTTCTCTGTCTTTCACTGCTCTTACAAGAACATCAGTCTCCTCGGCTGTGAACCGCTCCTGGCGTGCGCCTGGTAAATACGCCATAATAATAGCAATCCATAATGGAACTTGCGCACCTGCTTTTAAAGGGAATGTTGGATGACGCTCTGATTGGTTTATTTCACGTTACGCCCAAACCACACCTATGCATAATGAAGCTACTTCAGACCAACCCATTTTAGATTTGCGCCGGGCGCAAGAGCCATTTATCCCGCCGGGAAAATAGCAACAGCGCCGAGACCCGCCCACAAAGTTACTTGCGCTTCGCGCTTTGACACTTGCGTTTCAGATCGTTAAAATAGGGCCCATAAACTTCAGAAAATGAAAGGTCAGAATTGAGTTTATATTTCGCAATTCTAGCTGTTTTGTTCTCTCTCTCTGAATTGTGAGATAAAAAAAAGTCTCTGTTGCCTTTTTTATTTTTTATCTTGTGACAAAAGTGGGCTTTCATAGCAACAGTGCTGTAAGTTAATTTGCATTTAAAACGTTTGTCCAATGATAAACACCTGACAGCTCTTTTCACTCAGTTTCTCCACCCATCTGTGCCTTGGTGGCTCGGGAATTTGTGTTAAATCGGGATTTTACAGTTTTTTGTTGTTGTTGCTGGTGCAGAGGAGAGGAGGAACCTACGGCATGCATGGGTGGCAGAAAATTGCATAATCTGTGCTGTGTTTCTGTGTGTGTGGGTGTTTTCCTGGCCCAAAACATCATAGAGAAAGCAGCATGACTCCACCGAGGAGGAACACCTGCCCCACACGTGTCTCTCTCTCTCTCGCTCACACACACCTCCATCAGAATCTCTCATACTTATGGGTCTCAGAAACTCTGAGAGGAAAATATTAGTTTAAATACTGAATACCAGTCAAAAGTTTCAAATAATTAAAGGGGGGGTGAAATGCTCGTTTTCACTCAATATGCTGTTAATCTTGAGTACCTATAGAGTAGTATTGCATCCTTCATATCTCCAAAAGTCTTTAGTTTTATTATATTTATAAGAGAAAGATAGTCTGTACCGATTTTTCCCGGAAAAACACGAGCGGCTGGAGGCGTGACGTGTGGGCGGAGCTAAAGAATCATGAGCGTCAGTAGGCTTTTGCGTTGAGAGCGTTTGGAAGCTGTGACATTACCGTGAGGGAAAAAACATAATTCAAAACAAACCATGGCTAACAGTCAGATTCAGCGTATATTTATGATCCAGAATCAGATCTAGAGGCTGAAACTGAACGTGAGCAGCATCAGCAACGACGTCTCTATGTGGTATGTACTGAAACTGTATATATTTGCTTAGCGGTTTTGGAAAATGACTAAGTTCCACTTTATGTCATCTTTTTTCTTTTTCTTTAAAGGTGTACATGTGGCAAGTGCAGTTTGATGACAACATCGCATGTTGTTTACTTGATGTGTTTACACGCCGACAGCTAAGTTAACAACACAGAGATATTTGAAGCAGTTTTACTCACCGCCTGCAGTTCCAACACACGATCGTGACCCTTTTTCGTTGGGACTGCATTATCCTTAAGAAATAAACAATGTGCAAATCCGTCGTCAAACTGGGCCTTGTTTGTAAAACAAGCATCTTCGAAATGCAGGGAACAAACAAAAACACTTGCACAACTCCGTTGATGCTCTGTAAAAATAAACTCCATCCACTGGTCCCCTAATGCTGTTTTTTTTTTTTTTTTTTTTTTGGGGTTTGCTGTGCTTTTGTGACATTTTGCTCTCGCTCTGATCAGTCTCTGCTCTCAGTGCTCTACTATAGGGGAGCGCGCGCTCTTCCGGCAGAAGTGCCTCAGGACCCATATAAGGAAATTCCGCTCCATCTAACGTCACACAGAGCCATACTCGAAAAAAAAACTTTACGAAACTTGTGACAAAACGGAAGTAGTATTATTGGAACAGAAATACTCCTTCAAACGTACAACTTAATTTTTGAAACTTTGTCCATGTTTAGCATGGGAATCCAACTCTTTAACAGTGTAAAAAACTCAGTATGCATGAAAGAGCATTTCACCCCCCCCCCCCCCCCCCTTTAAGATAATTAATTAATCAGTGAAAAGACGGATACAAGATCTAAAGGTCACTTATTGACTTCTTGAATCAATGCTATTGAAGCAAGTCTATAAACTTCATGGTTGATTTACAGTGTTGGGGAAACTGGAGAGTAGATGGTATATTTTACCATTTTAAATGTGTTGTTATTTGTTTTTTATAATTTAATAATACATATTAAAAACATAAGCTCTAAAGCTCATGTTCATTGTGAGGTCTAAAGTCATTCTTTAATGCTTAAAGGTCTAGTGTGATCTCACCTTTAACATTTAACAGATTAATTTATACTTAATGCAAATGAAAACAAGCTAAACACTGTAATTTATCAAAAACATCCTGATGAAGAGCAGTAATGATGAAAACATACTGATCAGCTGCTTTCATGATACTGTAGACTTTAGTATATACAGTACATAAACTAAAATAAATAATGCTTCTCAATGTTATCTGAGAGCCAGTGAGAAACCGTTTGATTATTGCTTCCGTTTGCTTGAGTGTAAACCTTTATTTGCTACAGTATTTTATAAAAGTATAAAAGTGTGTTTTGTGATGGAAACTTGGAAAAAGTTGTTTGTGGTACAGCGACAGTATTATAAATCCAGTTGAACTGGTAAGTGTTAGTTAGTAGTATCACTAGGTTTAGTTACTCTTCTTCCCATCTGAAAGACCAGACGAAAGCAGGGCAAGTGAAAGAGAAGGAAGCATTTGTTGAAAGACGAATGGAGGAGAGAGCATGAGAGAGGTCAGACTCACGCTATGTGTTCAAAACCCCGTAGAAAGAGCTTTTACTTGACTTTGCAACTTACCTGCAGGTCTCTCTCTCTCTCTCTCTCTCTCTCTCTCTCTCTCTCACACACACACACACACACACACCTCGTCCTCTGACAAACTCTCTGATGTTTAATTCATTTCTCCTCCGCACCGGAGGAAATTCATAACAGCATAGGGAGAAAGGGTGGGAAAGAGAATGAGAGGAACATTGTTGATGTGACTGTGGGAGGTTTAGCTGGGACACGAACACTAGTGTCGTGATGTAACATACAAAACCTTGCTTTACATAAGAGATCAGGTCGGCATCAGATGTGACACTCTCTGGCACTCTCTGAAGTCAAGGAGAGTGTTTGAAAGTGGTTTGAAAGTTGATCTTTTATTTTTATTATGTAATATTTTATGTATTGATTCATTGTTAATGTATCTGAATATTTTCTTCTTATTATTATTATATAAAGTAAATACATTATTTACATATAATTTATTTTAAGTTTATTAAAAAATATATTTTTATATGTATGTATTTTTTTAATTTTATTATTTATGTTTTTTTATTATTTTTTAAGGCATTTTCTAGCATAAATAGTAATGTTCCTGTAGGATATGCTAGGTTTGATGCATGAACTGATAAATGTATACATTCAATGCAATATAATTGATTTGGTTTAAAAGCAACCCCAAATGCATAAATAGAAATGTGAATGACCAAGTTGGTGAGATAACGTCTAAGATGATCTTGAAGAAGATATTTGGTGAAATGGGAAGTTAAAGCTTACAGGTAGAAGATGTGAATTCCCTCATTTCCATGATGTTGAAGCTTCCTGCATCTCAAATGTGTAACACGTCACAATCAATCGCTTCAGCAGCCATCCAGTGAAACACACCTGTGTAATTGCTCTGCACTCTCATTAGGTCGAGGATTAATGTGTAAACACACGTCTGGGAAGGTGTCTCGTTGCTTTTCATGTGCACTGTAAGGTCCGTATTAAACTGGTTTCCAGACACTCATAGATTTATTGTTGTACCTCTTCCTGTGGCTCTTTCTCAAATGTGAGGCGGGCTGGTCACCTTGGCAGTGTGTTAACTTCAGTACTGATGGAGTTCACACTTGAGCATTGTCAAGCCTTGATAGAAAAAGCACCCTGGATTGCTTTTTAAAAGGTCATGTGGTCACTTTAAGCTTTTTATTTCTTCACAGAGACCCATGATGTTCAAGGTTTTTAAATGAAAAAAGAGACAGAATTTAGTTTTCACAGGGCCATTTTTTTTATCTTGCAAATTTAAACTGCCTTTTTCTTGCTGCTGTGCCTTTAAGACTTCTATTTAAGAAGGTTAGAATGGTACACAGATATCACGGTTCGGTACGTACCTTGGATCAGGGGACACAGTTCGATACAATTTCGGTACAACAGAAAAAAAAAAAAATCTACTATGCTCGGTTTCTTTTCATTTATGTTGAACAGACAGTAACAAAAAACAATTTTCCACCTAGACGTGAAAATACTAAATATTATTGCATTTTGTTTAAAATATATAATCTGCAGTACATATATACATACAATGAATAACTTCTTGAAATATATGCTATTTGATATAGTTTACAGATAAACAAAGGAAATAATTGTGTGACACGTAATGTAGCCTATATATGCTGAGTTTCAGTTCATTTTTTTCACAGAATGGAAACTCAAATGGCAGAAAGCAACATCCTATTTTCTTTATTTTACAAAAGCACAATGTTTTATTTTCATTGCGAGTGTACACAAGTAAAAGCAGACATTTATACAGTGATACATTATGAATAAGACAGTAAGGGCCCTATCTTGCACCCAGCGCAATTGACTTTGTACACCGACGCATGTGTCATTCCTATTTTGCACCCGCGCAAAGCGCGCTTTTCCCTCCACAGAAGCACGTCGCTAAACTAGTGAATGAACTTGCGCTCCCTGGGCGGTTCAGCGCAAAAAAGGAGGCGTGTTCCGGCGCAAACAATCCCTGGTGCTATTTTCCTGTTCCATTAAACAATTGCGCCACTGACCAGAAAAAACCTAGTCTAAAGTCAGTGGCGCGTTGCGCGTTGTTCATTATGCTATTTTAAGGGCGCATGCTTGACCATAATGTATAGCGTGCACAACGGCGCATACACTTTGCTCATGTAATCTACACAGATGCAACAGTTATTTTTGCAAATCATAAATTGTTACACTAAAAAAATATTAACACTTGAGATGATGGAAATCATTGTGGTGTGCCACGAAGATGTGAAAAAATAGGCATACATCTAGCTTACAAATTATTCAGGCTAATTGTAGTAATTAAGGATCAGACATGTTTGAGGTCATATATGTATATAAGGACATCTGACAAATTGGTTTGTCCGTCAGGAACCAGGAAAAAAAATCGATGAAACAATTGTGTCTATTTCCTCCCACGCCTGTTTAACCGACGCTATTTTGGGTGGGTTTCTCCCATCCCCATACAACACAACTTCTCTGTCTTTCACTGCTCTTACAAGAACATCAGTCTCCTCGGCTGTGAACCGCTCCTGGCGTGCGCCTGGTAAATACGCCATAATAATAGCAATCCATAATGGAACTTGCGCACCTGCTTTTAAAGGGAATGTTGGATGACGCTCTGATTGGTTTATTTCACGTTACGCCCAAACCACACCTATGAATAATGAAGCTACTTCAGACCAACCCATTTTAGATTTGCGCCGGGCGCAAGAGCCATTTATCCCGCCGAGAAAATAGCAACAGCGCCGAGACCCGCCCACAAAGTTACTTGCGCTTCGCGCTTTGACACTTGCGTTTCAGATCGTTAAAATAGGGCCCTAAGTGTTTAAAGTTGATTCTGCTGGTATAAGGAAACAGTTGAAGTGATTGCGCTGGCATGCGCGAGCGCACACACACACACAACACATCAATTCCAGCATTGTTAACTTGACAGTGCAGTTGGTACTTTATCAAAATAAAATACAGTGAACCAAACATCATCGCGCCCACCTCTGTTTCACCACTGGAACTGAAGGACAAAGTCTATAATTTACATAATAAATAATAGTTTAGTATTCAGATATGTTACATCGCAAATCTGGAAATATTATGCAATATTTGGATTTGTGTCAAATGAGATGGGTATGATACACGAGCCCAAAGCTACATTTCGCAAACGGTTAATTGCACAAGCCTTTAAAGTACACTCCTTTGTCAGTCTGTGAGAGACATATTCAGAGTCAGCACACGGTCACTGTCAAGTGGGATTTGTTTTCAAGTGTGCAACATTCGCTGTTCTTCTGCTAGCGGCCGATTATCAAACAGTGTTGCATTGCTTGCGGGCGCCACCTTCTGGATTGGGGGTGAATTGCCTGTATTCGTTGTAAGGGCTCATGCACTGAAGCGAGATAACCGTAACGTGACGGTTTGGTATGAATACATGTATCGTTCCACCCCTACTATTTAAACATTTTCTTCAAAAGTGTAATGAAATGCAGTGCTCAAATATGTAGTTATTCAACCCTCCACGGGGCTTATTGTGAATTCGAAGCTTGAAAAAATAATCAACTTTATATTTTATGTATGTTTAGAAGTAAAATAATTTTCCAAATTTTTTTTCTACATGTGATCTTTGACCTTTTTTATGGTTCTGTCATTTTTGTCCAATAAGGGCAAATTATGTTTGGCAAATTGTCTGAAACTTTATGTACAATCAAATGTTTTTTTCACAATCTGAAAGTGTCTTACCATAAAAAAAATAAATAAAAAAAATTCTTATTGAACATTCAATTTCTTCTTGTGCTGCTATATTTGATTTGGAATTCACATGTGAAAATGTCTTAAACCTGACACAAATTTGGATTAAAACAACTTTTACATTATGTACCATCTTGGAATTTCAAATTAATTATCATAGCACTAGTAAAAGTCAAGGACAATCCTTTTTTCAGTGTGCCAACACATTCCACAATGTAAGTAGACTTTGATTTGTGCAGTCATCTTTTTGAGCATCACTGCCTGTCAGAATAGTATTATGCCAGCTGAGATGACATTGGCATCTTTCCTGACCTCTGGTAGTTGTATGGATCATATCTTCCAAACTGGTGTACAATAAAGTTCCCAAATGCCTGACTTTCACAACAACCTATTCTTCATCACTATCCTCACCGTCATTGCTTCTTTTCTCCTTGGTCCTCAACAACTACTTTTATTCCTACAACTTCATTTTCTGATGCGCTTCTATCACTATCATTAATACAACCGGAAATAAGAAGCTAAAGATTTGTCTTTCCGTCTACCAAAAAATTTACAAAAATCAACCTAAAACACATGCATAAAGGCTACTATACTGCCTGCCAATGCTGAACGATAGAGATAGCTACACCAAATCAGCAAGCGTGATTTCACCAAGTACAACTTTCCAATCAACAGAAAATATCTGTCTTAGGTTTATTATCAGGGTTAGGTGCTTCTATACCCTTATTAATCAGCTATACTTTCCCATAGACTTAACCCACAGGGATTGGGTTAAGTCTATATTTTATTTTGATCCAGGATCATCAGAAGATGTTGATCCAGGAACATGTCTTGCTTGGCAAAATGACAGGATCAATATGCATCCTATAAATAGACTTTGTCATTTATGCTTGATGCTATAGAAATGTCCTGAGCTCAAGAATCGAGATGAGCGCCTCTCTTCAGTCATGCTGGTGTCTTGCAGTAGGTGGAAGTATGTGCTTTTAAGTGGGTTTGCCAGAAAATAGTATGCCAAAAGTCGCCAGATGGTCTACTATTTCAGGTCGATTTTTGAAGTGTGGATCCATGCACACTTTAAAGGCTAATATTACCTACAATCCATTGCACTTTGTAAAATGATTTGGTTGAGGACTACAAACATGAATAAAAAAATGCTCAAAAATCTACAAACATGATGAATGCTCGCAACCGATAGTTAAGTAGAGAGGTTTAGATAAAGGGGTCTGAGTTACTAATAATCAACATTTATTTAATGTTATCTGTGTTAAATTCCATCTGCAACAGCAATGTAAACTTGTATAAACTCTTTATCAGCAAATACTCAATGCACACAGACTGAAGTAAATAACTCAAAAACTGAAAAAAAAAAAAAAAAAAAACCTGAGCGTCGTGTAGGGTTTTCCCCAACAGGTTTTATGCGCCCCTGATCTGATTATTAGATCAGGGGCGCATAAAAATTGATGGGGAAAACCCTACACGACGCTCAGTTTTTTTTTTTTTTTCAGTTTTTGAGTTATTTACTTCAGTCTGTGTGCACTGAATTTATTTAATACACAAGTTTTACAATTTGGGTTAATAAATTAACTTTTCATCTTGACATACTAATGTACGTTTGTCATTTCCTGTATTCAGGGCCTTTTGTGCCCCACTCCCCAGTAAGGATAAGACCTCATTGTATTAAAATCCTGAACAATATAAATGTTACAGCTGTTTTTTGTGATAAATAACTCCATTTGAACTTTAAGCATATTAACAGTTTGAAGCATTCACAGCATTTTAAAACACAGAATGGTCCAAATAGTAGATATGTTTGGTCTTCCATTTCAGAAATTTGATTTCATAAATGCTTAAATTTATTTGCCTGAGCTTGACCAAAATAAACTTTCAAATATTTTACATTTTCCTATCATGATTACACAAATAGTGTTTGATTTTCTGACCAATGAACACAAGCAAGACTTGCTGAACATCCAGTTACCTTTTAACATCCTGAGAGAAATGTGGAGATGTTTGTCAGTTAATAAACATCATTATGCATGCATGAAGTGTGAATCTGAATGCGTTGGGCTCTGTGTGTGATTTGTATTCGTGCACAGGTGGGTATTTACGTCTCTGGTCGGGTTTAATCTTTGATTTGGATTGTATGTTTTGAATGAGAAATTAGCGTGGGATTATCTCTTTCGTACAGGTTCTCATCTCTGATTCATCCCAAATCTCAGCAAATGTAAAATTAAAAACCATCACGTCATGCATGACAAGCTGTTTGATCAGAACATTAGCAGGATTCATCTCTTCCTTGTGTTTAATTAAATGTCTTTTTAAAGTGTCAGAAGACATCAACAAAATAAACGTCTCATATTAAAGAATGAATTTTGATAATCGAATGATTCGAAAAATGCATTTTGCAGATTATCTTGAGTATCTTGATAGATAAACAGACGAATGGACATAGATTTGCATTTATGCATTTATCTGATGCTTTTATACAGTTTGACTTACAGTGCATTACTTAACATATGTTCCTTGGGAATCGAACCAACAACCTTGTGCTGCTAACGCAATGCTCTACCACTTGAGATTCAAGAACGGATGGATGGATGGATGGATGGATATAGGGTCCTCTCACTCAGGTCTTTATTTTTCAGACTGTGTGTTTGTGTTTAGGATCAGCGGAGGGTCGCGTGTCCCATGGCGTGTAGGTGAAGTCGTCCTTTTGTGTGAGCGTTTCTCGGCTCTGCCCCTCATTGTCCGGGGCTGTTATTATCTGTCCCGCCGTTCCTCTCATTCATTCCAAAATGCCACTCTCTACCGTTCCGAGTTCTGGTATCCATGGAAACTCAGAGCTTTGAAAGTTCCATGTCATTTTATGACCTCCCACAAGCACACACACATTGGTAATATCAGTTCATGCTGTCTGTGTCTCTCTCTCTCCATCTGTCTGTCTCTTTCTGTCTGTGGAGAACAGAGGACAGTGCTGCAATATCTCATTCATCATGGAGAGCTTTTGAAAAATCATTTGTAATTAAGAGCGGTACACCTCAAAATTGACTAAAGAAACGAATTAATAGATTCTGGTGCTTCAGGGGAATTTGACATTTTAAACTACTGCAGCAATAATTCACAGAGTACTTCATTCAAGAAGGAAGCTCAAGTAGGTATTCATAGCAACAGGCTTTCTAGAGCTTTTCTTTCATGCTTTTAAAGTGGTTTTACCTCAAAAAATTTAGATTCTGTCTGGTTCAAGGGCTTTTAGAAGAGGTGCAGCAGGCAGATTTTATTTATTTGTTGTTGTTATTCTTTTTTTAAAGGGTGTTTATTATTATTTTAAGACTGACATTTATATATTCTGTTATGTGCAGTCTTTGAAAACAAATTCAAAGGTTTTATTTAATATTTGATGATGATATATTATTTTACGCAATTTTCATATCAAAGTACACTTACTCTAGTTTAAATGGTGTTTAATATAATTGTAATTTTAATATTTATTGTATGCAGTTTTGCTTTTGAAGTATTTTTACCCTGGTGTAATTAATTTTTTATGTTATTTTGAGATAAATAGTAATATATTTTATCAAATTTTTCTTTTGAAGTAATCTTTTCCTGGTTTATATCATTTTTAATATAGTTTTTAATAGGCAAATTTAAGTCTTTTATATACGTTAAATAATTTTTTTACTATATCTCTATATATATATATATATATATATTATTTTTTGATAACACTTTACTATAAGTTTCATTAGTTAACATTAGTTAACTACTTAAGTTAATATAAACTAAGCATAAATAATACTTCTACAGTGTTTATTTCTCTTAGTTCATGTTAATTTCAACATTTACTAATGCATTATTAAAATCAAAAGTTGTGCTTGTTAACATTTGGCACTGCATTGTGAATGAACATGAACTAACAATGAATGAATGTGTTTTCATTAACTATCATTAATGAAGATTAATAAGTATTGCTCATTGTTTGCTCATGTTAGTTAATGCATTAATTAATAAATTATACTATTGGAACCTTGTGAAGTGTTACCATGTTTTTAATTAATTTCTGCATTTAAAGTGTGCTTAGCAATTTTGCCTTTGAAGTTAATTTACCCTAGTTTAAAGATTTTTATTTGTTAATTTTTTATGGTATTTTAAGATAGATATTAATATGCTTTATTTTATGCAGATGTGCTTTAAAGTACACTAACTCTGGTTTAAAAGATGATTAAAATTATTTTAAGCTTAAAATGTGTATATTTTATTGTAATTGATGACATTTCAAAGACATTTCAAATTGTCAGATTTAGCTCACTACTTGGCACTACGTTGTCACCAAACAACAGCCAAATAAATCAGGTACATTTATATTGATATTCCGCTATCAATATTTTTACCAACAGTTATTCAGACACTTTGACCTGACCATGTTTTGCTTAAGTCTATTTTTGTTTAATTGCTAATGCAAAATTTTAACACCAAAGACTGAACTAAATGAAGCATTGCTTGGTCAACAAAGTATTGATAGTTGTGTAAATACAGTCATACTAACAGCTGTCTGAAGTTTTGGTTGATTGTAATACATTACAAACCTTTCTGACATTATCAAGAATGATTTGTTCTGACACAGTCTAACGCTTGAGTTCTTGTTGTATTATATTACCATTTTCGAAACTATTGCAAATAAACTGTGATAATGTGAGAGATGTTGAACGTGTCTGAATACATTCTGGTTTGACTGTATATTTAATTTTCCCCTTTACAAATTTTAAATGCAACACTTTTGCTTTTGCCCCCATTTTTCATCAGCTTAACTCAAAGATCTAAGACTTTTTCTATGATAACAAAAGGCCTATTTCTCTCAAATATTATGTACAAATCTGTCTAAATCTGTGTTAGTGAGCACTTCTCCTTTCCCGAGATAATCCATCCACCTCACAGGTTTGGCGTATCAAGATGCTGATTAGACAGCACAGGTGTGCCTAATGTTCACACAAAATGCAAATAGAGCGTCAAATTCACGTCTAGTTTGCCACTTGAACATTTTGAATGCATTCGCGCGCCTAGAGCGAAATAGACGCGCATAGAAAGCAAAAGTTTGAAGCGAAATTGACGCTTGTCTGTGGCGAAATCCGCTTCTTGTGGGAGGGGCAAGTGCTAGCGGTTGTCTGTTTGCAAGATTGCTGATGTTGATCCAGCACTCGGGTCTTTTCCACTTTTTCCTGCACACGTCCTCTGAATAAACGCATTATCTTGTTAGCGAAAAGTACCTGTAGGCTATATCAGGGGGAAAATGGTTGTAAAAAAACAGCGCGAATCCGCGTCAAACACAGAAATACACAAAAGCACAATTTGCGCGTGTGCTGGTGGCAGCTGATAAGACGTGTGCCTGTGTGTGTGTGTGTGTGTGTGTGTGTGGCTTAAGAGAGAGGAGGTGATGCTTAATGGCTGCTGATAGTCTTATCTTTTACCCATAATCCTCTCTTTGTGCTCTCTGAGGGCCTCGGCTGGCCTGACGACACTATCAGAGTCTCAGCGGTACAGACACTGACAGACAGCTCATGCTGATCATAAACACTTTCACTCCTGTAAAGGGTTGAACGTGAACTTTACAGTGAACATTGATTTCTGAAGGATCGTGTGACACTGAAGACTGGAATAATGATGCTGGAAATGCAGCTGATCACAGCAATTAATTACAATAATAATAATAATAATAATAATAAAAAAAGAACGTTTTCTATGTGAATGTATTTTAAAATGTAATTAAATGTGTTTTTGAGGTTTAAGGTAAAAAAAGAACACATTATTTTCCACTAACTGTACATTATGATTTCTCCTCTATGCCCCGCCTCCCTGAAACGCGCCAATTTTTACAAAGCTCATCGGTCTGAAAAGCGAGGTGTGCTCTGATAATATAAAAAACTAAAATTGTAGTCATGGCCTAATGGTTAGAGAGTTGGACTGGCAATCGAAAGGTTGTGAGTTTGAGTCTTGGGCTGGCAGGAATTGTAGGTGGGGGGAGTGCATGTACAGTTCTCTTTCCACCTTTAATACCATAACTTAGGTGCCCTTGAGCAAGGCATCGAACCCCCAACTGCTCCCCGGGCGCCGCAGCATAAATGGCTGCCCACTGCTCCGGGTGTGTGTTCACTGCTCTGTGTGTGTGCACTTCAGATGGGTTGAATGCAGAGCACAAATTCTGAGAATGGGTCACCATACTTGGCTGAATGTCATGTCACTTTCACTTTTTTTTTTTTTTGACTGTGACTGGCAGCACTGAAAGAAGCAATACATCACTTCCATTTGCATCTAATTTAATCTCTGTGTGGAAATGCAGTGTAGCAGTGTAGCATCTGCAGATGACTAACAGGCCTATCAGGATGTTCAGAACTCTAGATTTTCTCTGATTCATTTCTCACAATCCCATTTTACTTGCGTCTGTCTCTCTGTCTGTCATTCTATCGTCTGTTTTCTAAGTTTAATATGCTGCACACCCTCTGATGTTAATGAGGTTTAACACCTACAGCTCACAAACTGACCACCAAATGCAACTTTCAGACGCCATCTTTATTTTTTTAGCAGTCATGGAGTGGAACGCACAGGATTGTGGGATATCAAAGGCAGTGAAAGATACATCTTTGCTCCCTTCGAAATTCGATTAGAAGAAGGTACCTCCGGAGACAGGAAGTGAAATATAATTTGGATTCAAATGTGCCTTGATGCCTTCCTGACTTGGAATGTTGCATTTCAGGTGACCAATGAACTGAGGAGCAGGATGTGAGTGAGCTAATCATTATTTAATTGCTTTGTTTGTTTACTTGTTTATCATTAGACTTTGAGGTGGCTCTTCACATGTGGTCACACATGCGTCATTGTTTATGATTTTTGATTATAAACACCACTGCTCCTCCATTACTATTGTGTTTGGGAGTTTTGTTCAGACACCACACAATTCAGATTTGTTGTTCAGATTCAACATATTTTCTGCATTCTCCTACAATGTGAAAATCAAACCCTAGATCAAGTAAATAATGCTTGATGACAAAAAAATAAAATAAACCATAGTGTTTTGATGTTCAGTCCCATTCATCTGCACTGGAGGATGAATAATTAATAGTTGCAATATTTTACCATTTGCATTATATTTACTTGCTGCTGTTTATTTTCATAGTTTAGTAATTTTACTGTATATAAGATTATAGTGAGTTTGATTATTACCTATTTCTGTCATGGTCTAGTTTTGAATTATAAACACCTAATTTTGCCCAATTTAAAGATAATTGTGACAGGCGGATGATAAATACACTGCTGAAAATATTACATTTCTTATATAAAAATATAAGTATCGCTTGAATACAGAATATTGTTTTATTATATGTCATTTCCAATCAAGCTGTAATTTTATGAAATTAAGCAGAACATGGCAAATGATTGTACTATATATATTTAGGTCTGCTTTTAATGAGCTTAAAAAGGCAGTTTACTCAAAATGTATTATTCTGTCATCATTTACTCCCCTTCATGCTGTTCCAAACCTGTATGAGTTTCTTTCTTCTGCTGAACACAAAAGAAGATATTTTGAACAATGTTGGTATTCAATCAATTGATGGTAACCATTGACTTCCATAGTATTTTTTATTTTTTATTGTGGTGTAACAGTGATCCAGTATACTACTGTCTCTGGTGGGACATGTGATGTGCTGTCTGTATTTTGGCAGTTCATGGGAGAGATTGGCTTTATTAAAGTCCCCAAGAATGATTAAAACAGAGTCCGGGTGTTGTTGTTCTGTCTCTGTGATCTGATCAGCGAGTTTCTGTAAAGCTGAGTTCACGTTCACTTGAGGAGGGATGTAAACACTCACCAGAATGAAGGAGTGAAACTCCGGCGGAGGATAGAACGGCTTGCAGTTAATAAAGAGCACTTCTAGATCAGGACAGCACATCTTCTTTAACACAGTTACATCTGTATACCACCGTTCATTGATGTAAAGTCTATATAATAATTTTTTGTGTTATTTATTGTACTACAGTTCACATGCCAAAATGCTGTTGGATGTCATTTGCCAAAAATGTTGTGTGACAGTTATGTTGAACTTAACCCCTTGGGCACTTTTAAAATGGCCTGCTAAGAAAATTAATGTAAATATAAGCAGGCGTTCGGTTGTCTAACAAAGCTAGAGTTGATTTCCATTAGCTACTAGCTGCAGGTGTGCTAACATCATTCCATACATGAGTCTGATCAACACAAACTAGCAGCTAGCAGGTCATTAGCGTGTCCCGTCGTAGTCATTAACCGTCACATCACGGCTGACTGCATTTCCTCCATGAGATTCTGCCTCTGTGCCTCCATTTGCTTTCATTAGTGACATATTGATTGATTTATGTCCTGATTTGACTCATTAACCAGGGACACTTATAAATCTCTGTGTGGGGAAAAAAAAATTAAGAACAGAGCAAAAGGTCTTTGAAAGAGAGTTCAAGTTTCTTAAACATTAAGTGAGGGCCAAACAGCGCCTAAGAAAGATAGATGATATTTGTTGTGGTCTGCTGGTGGACCCTGTCAACAGTGACTCCATAAATCATTTCCCCCATCATAGCTTCACATTAGCAGATTTCACATTGTAGCAGGTGCAAACAGATAAAGCTCAATGTTCATCAGCTCACAATAAACCACAATCACTCCCGTGAGTTTTAAAATGTGCAGCAGAAATTATGTCATTATGACTTTCTGCTTGGAAAATCCAAATTTTCAACAGAAATATATATATTATTGTTTACTGTGCATATATATATACATCTCAAAGCCTGATTTAATTGCTATAAATGAGACCATTAGCATGTTCCCTGAAGAAATCAAACATAAATCAAACATAAAAAAGTCTTATTTCCATATGGCAGATTTGTTAGTTACTTAGGAATTGCAGAGCTGTTTTTCAAGAGTTTGTCTGAAATGACGCCCATCAGTCATGTGACTGTGACATGATCAAGGTCAGTTTGCATAACTATAGCAGCCCTGTATTCCACTATTTCATTCTCTCACACAGTCAGCGTAAAAGCTGTGACCTGTGTCTGCATGCTTTCTTTTGTCTGCGGGCTTTAATAAGATGTTTGGCATTCATAAATCCTCGTGCCGTCTTTTAGTGGTGGCATTCATCAGAGCGAAGGTTGAGCTTGTATTGCCTTCGGTAAATCCCTTTCAACCTGTCTGCGGAATGAATAGCATGTTTTTTAACCTTAAAATGTAATGGCTACTCACATAATATTTGACCTCTCTGACACTGAAGCGGCTCAGGAGAATAAAAAGCCTCAGCAGGAGGTGTTTCATGAATAATGGAGTACAACGGCACAAATTACAAAATAAATAAAATTGCAGGTGTTTAATTTTCAAAGGATATCCTCTGCTCATTTAAAGCTGCCATTGTGGCACAAACAGGCTTCAGGAGGTTGCCGAATAGCTGCTTTCTTTGGGAAGGTTTAGCCCGTGTGCGGATATATGAGCATTATCCCAAACTCGCCCCCCTCTGTATTCAGGAATTAGTGGGTGTCGGAGGACTCGACTAATGTGAACAATCTATCTATCAAGAAATTGAGTTTATTTTATGTAAATGCATCAACATGCTGTTTTGGACTGTGATGTGGATGTGAATGAGATCTCAGAGCTTTGGAGGAGGAGATGATTATTTCCCCCTCTTAAGATAAAGATATGCACATTCAGGTGATGGAAGGCGTCCAGAAGTTTAGACTTGCATGTGAATAGATTTCATTATGCATCATTTTTGTTTTCTCTGATATTTTCTGCTCGCTGTAAACCCTGAGCGTGGCTCCGGTGAGTGTGCAGTGAAGTTGTGATTCAGTAATGAAGCTAACAGCAGACGTGGCTCTCCCTGCATCTGCTGGGCTGTCTTAAACAACTCACGCTCTTCTATTACAACCGTCGATAGCTTACACACGCTCACCAGCAGACCCGGACCTTCTGCTATCAGAAATAACTTTTCACCTATTTCTCAGACTGATTCCTCTGCCAACATGATCTGGAGTAATTCTGCCTAAAATCAGTTAAAGGGACACTGAGTAGGAATTACTCCCATCTAGTGGTGAAATTGTATTTTGCATTCAAACTAATTTTGCTCTCCAGCGCCTCGTTTTTTCAAATGCGCGTTGCATCTACGGTAGGCGATATGTACCAAAAAGCTTTGACGGGATGTCTTCTAATAGCACTTCGTCGAGTTTTCCTTCAGGTGAACAGGTGTGTTATTTCAAACAAACTGCAACATGACCATAAACAAACGAATGTTACAGTATGAATTACTGACTGTGGAAAACATGAAATATTGTAATTAGTAGTTATGTCTAATTTATTCATTATATTTTCAGAATTATATGCATTGTTAGATATAAAAAAAATATTATAATATAGACTGTAACACTGACTTACCTGTCGAGAAGAAAACTGGCCACTTCAGCGTCTCTTTTGAAATCTTTATCAAGCATTAGCTCTTTCGACCTAGAAAAAGCTTCCCCGACATTAACTCTTGTTTTCTGTAATCTACGTTCACGTTTCCTTTTACGTTCTATTTTTGACTGTTTTGGCGACAATGTTTTCTTCTCCTGTGGCGCTGCATATGTATGGTCCATAATAAGAATGCAATCCAGACTTTTAAACTTGCCTGTGCAGTTTCAAGCGCCTCTCACTGCTCTGCACCTGGGTTTCTGGCTCTGACTGAAAACGCGCTGTGGAAACGCGTTGGCTTAGTACTTTTTGTCCCTCTCTGCTATTATAGTTTTGCAAGATGGCGGAACTACATGGAAGCCTCCGTCGACCTACCCGTCCAATGTATATAAAGATAATAAATTCTTCATTTACAAGAATTAGTTTAAACATTGGCATAGGTATTTGTACACCATTGAGGGCATATTTATGAATAAAAATATTGATTTTAGATAATAAAATACCTAAAAAGTTACTTATTGTCCCTTTAACATCAGCTAACTGTATGATCTAAAATCTTGAAAATTTCATGTGTGAAATGAACATTACTGAGACACATTCCCTTCTGATAACAGCTCACTCTTAATTGTAATGCATTTTCTGTAAAGCTGCTTTGAAACAATGTGCATTGTGATATACAAATACATTTTAATTGAGTTGAATTCATTGCAGGACGCCATAGGTGTTTCTTCAGCTATGTGCACTTTTATGTCCCAGTGGTTTATTTTGATTAAAAATGACATATGTATTATTTAAAACTGTTTATTGTGCCTTTTCCGTTAGCTATGTATGTCTCCCATTGATTTTATTGTTGTATCCTTGTCCCAGAGTCAAATGTTCACTCTTAAAATATGAAAATTCATAAACATGCATTATTGCATTTTTAAATATAAATTACATCTTTTATATCATTATAAACATCTTAGTTTAATGTGCTTGCATAGAACCTCTCAGCCCAGTGGAAAGTGCGTCCACTGGGCTGAGAGTGCCAGTCATTGAAAAACACCCAAATTCAAGGTTCATCTGAACGGATGCTCATGCTAACCTGCTCAGTGGTCAGATCTCTCTTCACAAGCTGGGAATGGAGGAAAAGGCTCATCTGCAGCCAGCTGCTCGACTGAGCTCGGGAGTAATTATGGGGCTTTTAACGTGGGTGACGGCAAGATCGGACAGGTAAAATCAGGCCAGCCGAGCTCGTGAAGCATGAAATCAGCTGTTTGAGAGTAGAACTCACGCCCGAGCACGAATCTACACACTCTCACTGATTATGATCATCAGTTGTGAGTGTAATAAATTACTTAAGCACAATTAGAAGTCAAGCGAATGAATCATTGGATTGGAGGGTTAAGCAAATTAAAAGCTTTAATGAGGCATAAACATTAGCTGTGTTAGAGAAGTGCATTACGGCTCTGTTAAGAGCGACGGCTCTTTATAACATCATAAGGGTAATTAATGGACTGCGGTGGGCACGTAACTGATCCGTGGCGAAGAGAGAGGATTCATGGGAGAGATTCATGCTGACATATGGCAAGCCATTTTAACATGTAATCCTTAAAATGTACTAGTATCTAGTTTTATGCTACTAGTACTTTTTAAATAGAATCTGTCATATTAGGTACCTGCTCATTAGGTACTAGTGCTGAATTTTTTTTTAGGTTCTAGTAACTTTTTAAAGATACTCGTACTTATTCATTAGATATTAGTTCTTACTAGATACTAATTATTTTGTAGTGACTAGTAACTATTCTACTGTTACAAGTATCTAATAAGAACTAGTATCTAATGAATAAACACTAGTGTGTAATAAATAAATATTAATCTATATTTCATAGGTATGATTCTCTAATCAAAAAGTACTAGTATCTAATGATTAAAGCGGTCAGTCATATGATGCGATATCAAGTTTTTCTTTCTCTTTGGAGTGTTACAAGCTCTTTGTGCACAAAGAAAACATGTAAAGTTAAGACTCATCCAGTCTTAGGTGTTGCTGTAGCTCAAGTGGTAGAGCATTGCATTAACAAGTGCAAGGGGTTCGAATCCCAGGGAACAAATGATATGAAAAAAAAATTGTATGCCTAAGCATTCACACTGTTCTGATTTAAACAGTTATTATGCATCTGCCCTAGCAACCTTTAACAACTCCTAGTAAGACCCGCTCACATCACTTTAGCACAGCCTTGATGATAACTCTGGAGTGAAACCTGGAAGATGGACAAAGTAGCAGAAATCTGGTTTTGAGCGAGTGACCGAAATGTTCAATTAGAGCAGGTGAAAGTGATGGTGGAATTTAGTCGAGCAGACGACACATTCACGAGAGCTCAGAAGAGACGTGATATTGCTCATGTTTAGAGGTCAAGATTAAGCATTCAGATTACTGATCTGAAATGAGACAATCTGTAAACTCGTGAAGTACTTGAGACAAACAGACAGAAGTCTCAATATCAGAAAACAATATGTGAAATGTGCCTTTCTAAATGAGCTGTTTCTGATAGTTCTGTAATCTCCGCAGCTGAGGTCAGTTATTTCCACTTCCGCTTGACCTTTCTGCACTTTCCAGGAAGATGTTTGAAAACTCAGTCCTTTAGAGAAGATGAGGGTGTTTCTTAACTATCCAGCCTGATGAAGACTCATCATGAAGACTTTCAGCTGACCGATAGGCCCAAATAATGAGTTAAGTATATATAATATATATAATATATATATATAATTTAATTTGAGGTTTTCTTAGTTTATTTAAATTGAAAAAGCTTTAACAGAATATTGTGATTGTCATTGCTATGACTGTTAAACAAGATTTTCAGGTCTTGTTGTGCAATTAATAACCGTTTGACCTTTCACATGGGTCTTGGAACAACATTTATTCATTATAATTAAAAGTTGAACTTCTTCTACCGTTGCCAGATGGAGATGTTAGTGTTAGTCCATCTCCTGACCTCCTCCAGAGCCCAAACTCACCGCGGCCAGCACATCTGTCCCAATCAAACCGCTTATTCACTTACAAGTGATGACTCATGAACTTAGGCCTGAGTCGAGTGGAAATCTGATTTCTTTTTGTGCTTTTCTCTGTTGTGTGACAGATTTGCTCCTGCGGGAAGCTTCTCTCTGTCTGAAGCATTTCTCCTGGGACTTGTGTCTCGGCACTGTGTTTATTTGTCTGACGTCTCGAGTGTTTATTTGTGTGAAATAATACTGGGATGAACTTTATTCTGAATCCTTCTGTTAGCAGAGAGATGGTCTTTTGATGTGAGATTGGCTTTTTCTTCAGCTATAAGAAACACCTATATATATTAAGGGTGTGTGTGTGTGTGTGTGTGTGTTTGTGTGTGCAGATGTACAAGGTTAATGGTCCATCCTTCACATATTTCACAGCAGGCTGCAGAAACACTTTACCACTTTCCTTTTCACTGAAGCAGGACTCTCACCAGCTCGTGTTTTGTAAAGTCAGACAGAATAATTTTGCCCTGTGAGCGTTTAAGTTTCTCTGTCCATTACAAGATCATTCTCTTCTGGTATTGTAGTAACAATCTATAAAGTCCATTTGCACGCACACCACACAATTCAGTGTCATCACTCAGGATCTGAAGTTATTCACACTTGCTGCTGAGAAACGCTGTTTTAATGAGACACATGCTTCAGTCACTCATTTTTCTACATATTTTATAGCCTGAATGGTAAGAACTGTAAAAAAAAAACCTACAGTACTTCATGTTTGATGTTTAAGTCAATGTAGATTTTTAAATGCATTCTGAGTCAGTCACGTCCCCACCCTGTCAATCATTACATCAAGGCGGGGCTTGTGTTGTCTGGGGTATTTTGAGAATTGGAGGCAAATGCAGAAGGTTCGAGGTCAAGAGAGGGAACATGCTGAAGTCTTCTCTGAAAGTGTTATGTTTATTTCCATGTTATGTTTCATTTCTCTTTTCTTATCTGTAATGGACTGTGTGTCCAGTGAGTGTAAGCAATGCATTTGAGAAAAATATCTATTTGTCCGTTTGTCCATCCAGACGGAAGAGCACCAGTCTCTTTAAATCTCCAAAATAGAGCTGCAGAGAAACCTGCATGTTATTCTCATCTGATGTGATGCAGTATATTGAGATGATTCATATATAATTATGAAATCCTGATGCGTTTCTGAACTGAGAGCTGTAGGTGAGATAATGAACCGCGCTCATGAACACTGAATAAATGTGAAAATGACAGACTAAAGGATGAATGAGAGAAGTAAAGATCAGCTTCTGGAGAAATCAATCCTACTTATTTCAGAAAACAAAGTGAAACATGATTCTGCTGATGAATGTTATGTCACAAGCAAAAAAATAAATAAAAAAATGGTCTTTTATAATCTCTCACTCATTAGTAGTAAGTGAAATTGGTTGAAAATGCTGTTTCATGTTGTAAAGTCAGCTGGGTGAATCCATAAAGCATTAGACCCAAGCACATCGTGTTCTGCACGTGAGGTGAACGTGAACGCAAACGTGTTGAGAAATGCTAATGTTCCCTTTAGAGAGAGTTGAGGTGAAACTGAGTGGAAAATCAGGAGAAGGACAGGGTAACGCCCACTCGTCCATTAGCTAAACCACTGAACACTTCCATCATCTGCTTGAACAAAGTGTGAGGTGGAAAAGGCGAGAGAATGGGGCGTTGAACACACATCAGTGACAGATAGAGATAGAGACTCTCCCTCACTACAGCATCTGCTCTCCTGCAACCAAGAAAAACTCCAGCTTTGTGTAGAGAGTTGGGCGGCAAGACCAAAATAAAGATATGAGCAATGGAAAATATCAGATTATAGCTATTTTTTACTGTAAATTCAATTAAAATATGTTGTATATTAAATAAACCTCTGGCAATGCCTATTTATGGATGAACAAGTTCTGCAAATTCAGTACTTTTAAATCAAATTTCTTTTTCTTTTTTGTTTCTTTTTTTTTTTTTACTTGAACTTAAGTAAAAGATAAGATAATTTACACATATTATAATTTATGGTTTATGCATTTGGCAGTTGCTTTTATTTAGTGCATCTGTCAGGAAGAGGTAATGCTTTAGTCAGTAGAATTCATAAATGCCTTTAATTATTTTTATAATTAGTGTTTATTAGAATGCAATTTCAAACAAGAATGTTGACTGAATGTTGATTGAATGGTGAAAATGAATGTATTGATAGAATGATGGATGGGTGAATAAATGGATGGATATATTTGGATAGATTATATTTAGTTTAGTTTAGTTTAGTTTTATTATTATTAAACTTTATTATACGGAATGGATGGTGAATTAATGGATGGATAGAGACATGGATAAATGGATAGTTTTATTTTTATATTTTAAAATATTATAATTTAAATATTTATAATATTTTATATTTTATTTTAATTTACAAACCCGATTCCAAAAAAGTTGGGACACTGTACAAATTGTGAATAAAAACAGAATGCAATGATGTGGAAGTTTCAAATGTCTATATTTTATTCAGAATACAACACGGATGACGTATCAAATGTTTAAACTGAGAAAATGTATCATTCTAAGGGAAAAATAAGTTGATTTTAAATTCATGGCATCAACACATCTCTGAAAAGTTGGGACAAGGCCATGTTTACAACTGTGTGGCATCCCTTCTTCTTTTTATAACTTACTGCAAACGTCTGGGGACTGAGGAGACAAGTTACTCAAGTTCAGGAATAGGAATGTTGTCCCATTCTTGTCTAATACAGGCTTCATGTTGCTTAACTATCTTAGGTCTTCTTTGTCGTATCTTAAACCTGTCCCAACATTTTTGGAATGTGTAGCTCTCATGAAATCCAAAATGAGCCAATATTTGGCATGACATTTCAAAATGTCTCACTTTCAACATTTGATATGTTATCTATATTCCATTGTGAATAAAATATAAGTTTAGGAGATTTGTAATTATTCCATTCTTTTTTTTACTCATAATTTGTACAAGTGTCCCAACTTTTTTTGGAATCGGGTTTGTAATTTACATTTAAATGTTATTTAATTTTATAAGGAATAGATAGATCTATCTTGAGTCTATCTCTAGCAGTAATGCAATGGCAAGCGCAGAGTGTTAAAGTTTGTAAATCCACAGCTCTGATGGCATATGCAGCTCACACAGCAACATGACGCGGTGTGTGTGAGCAGCAAGCAGCAGGATTATACGTGTAGATCATGTCAGTAATCACAGCACAACAGCGTCATCCTGACCTGCTGTCATTAGTTATCTTCAGCCACACTATTCACACTCTGAGCAAATAAATGATGGGAAACGAGGCATCTCTTATCAGATTGGATAGAAAGAATACATTCTCTGTGCTTGGTTTTGTCTGGAATGACTGTTTGAAATACCATCTGTGATCTGGAGTTTGCATTAAGGTCCTTATTTATGAACTGAATGTAAGAAAGTAGAATTCATAATATAACTATTGTTTACTAGAATATAGTTGACAAAGTTGACAAAGACAGAGTAATATTTGATAAATAGAACGATAGATAGATCTGTCATGCAATAACATGGATGTGTGTTCCTCTTTTAGGGGTTCTATTTGATAGGTTAATTTCTGACAGATATGCTCAAACCCTTATTTATGTCCCCTATTATTTAGCAAAAGTACAGTATGTATTTTTTTATTTTTTTTGCACTAATATATGCAGATCTTATTCTTGATATACATCACCTAGTCTCAGATGCCCACGGCCTGTTGGCAGAATGTCTGATGCATATGGCACACAAAATGAAACACTTCAGGAGTTTTGAAGTCTTCATCGGCTTGGTTTTAAGGAAACAGAACGTCACGTTCTTTATCATTCCACCTTGAAACAGATATGCCGTGATGCAAAACCCCCTCATGGAAGAAGAAAACTGTCATGAGCTCTTATCAGGGTCAACTAAGTGCTGGATTTTCAAAAGTATGTGAAATATTTAAAGTTCGTGGCATAGTATCTTTAAAATACGTCCAAGAGTTTTACACAAAGTCTGTTATAGTGGGGACATTTCCATTCATGACATTTTCCTGAACATGACACGGCATAAACCGAAATTTACCTGTCACTCATATGTCCTCTTGGGCAGTCCTTGGCCATTCAAAGTGGCCAAGGTTCCCAGATCTTCTGCCATAAGTCTGAAGGTTTGGGTACGAAACTATTTGTCACCTGACTATCTGACCTCCAGTGTCGTGTGGAATACATTAGTTGTCTGAGCTCAGTGTATATTCAGTGATATGTTGTGTTGATTTGAGTCACCAGTGGCCATTGGTCTGTCAAACAGATGTCATTCGCTAGTGAAATCACGTCTGCATGTTTTTCACGCATCAGCAGAGTGACTGTGGTGTGACCTGGAAAATTAGCCTTTATAAAAAAGTAAGAGGAAGTTTTAACCGTCAGCCGTTGTGTCCTTACAGATGTGGTTTGAGAGCACAAGGTCCCAGAAGAGAGTCTGATCCCAGACCCTCGTCCTCCTCGCTGGATAGTAGCAGTCTTTAGGTCACCTTGGTGTCCTGCTCTGTGTGGTGCAGACGGACGGATTAGTCTGACTCCATAAGGATTCCTGCTCTGCTGTCTGCATTTAGAGCTGAACACATTATCCAAAATTGAGAAGAAGGCATCAAAGTAATTTCAGATAGTTGACAACGGACCAAGTTTTCCTCCTTTCAACTAGTTTTGAAAGGAGTTTGTCTTATTACCCCTAGGGAATGCTTTCATGCAGCAGCTCATTATTTAATAAATAATATATGCTGTTTCTTTTCCAGGACAAAGTATTGCATTTTGTATTTTTAATTTATTTTTTCCTAAACAGCCTTCTCCAAAACAATCAGTGTCGATAGTGAATGAACGAGCCAATTTCACCTCATTAAATAATCTCTCCAGCCATCCTCTCTAATGAATAACAGATGTGCTCTGATCTCTCAGGAGGGATTTAGACGAAGCGCCAGTCACTGGGAGACACAGAGCTGCCAAAACCAAACGCCAGTGACCAACACGTGAGAATAGAACTGAAGAAACTCTCTGGAACAACTCACTCTGCAATTACAACTCATTTACCTGCCTACCTACCTTTAAAATGTTTCAAACTTTCAAAAAACTCAACATTAAAATGTTGTCATTAAAAACAGCAGTTAAATGAATTTATTAGAATTTTGGTTTATATAATTTGAATTGCAATTTGGACATCCTGTTAGCTGCCTTAAACTCAAGATATGATTGTTATGGTCACGCAGCGGTGGATGGTGTTGTTCGTTGTTATGGGATGTGCCGGTGTTTGTCATGGTGACACAGGGCAAGTGTGATTTCACCAAGTACAACATGTTCCACAGCTTTTCAGGAAATATCTGTTTTAGGCTTAAAATAAGTGGTTAGGTGTTTCTACACTCTTGTATATCAGCTATCATTTCCCACTGATTTTAGGAATAAATTATGGGTATTAGGTCTAGGAGTAGGGATTGTGTTTAGGCCCCATCCACACGGAGACGCGTTTCTGTGAATATGCACACATTTTTTTACCAGATAGGCATTTTCGGAAGGTGAAACTGCAATTTTTTTATATACCAGGTCCCAGAGTGGATAAATCTGAAACCGGCGTCTTTGCGTTTTCATGTGGACAGCAAATCCGTGTATTTTCTGAAACGATGTCATCAGTACACATTTCGTCCCTAGTCAAACAATTACAGTCACGGTGACCGTGACACAGCAATGGATAGTGTTGTTGGCTGCAATAGTAATCATGTCTGTAGTTGTTATGATGACACAGTATTGATTAGTGTTGGTCTCATGGTTGTTATGGTAATGTAGCCTTGGATTGTATTGTTGGTTATAATGGTGACACTTGCTACAGTAATTGTGTATGTGGTTGTTATGGTAATATGTCAGTGTTTGCTATGGTAACACAGCCATGAATGGTGTTGATGGTTGCTATAGTAATCATGTCTGGTTGTTATGGCAATACAGTAGTGTCTGTGATGTATCATGGGTGTTATGGTAACAGAGCAGTGGATGGTGTTGTTGGTTGTTATGGTGATGTGTCAGTGTTTGCCATGGATGGTGTTGATGGTTGCTATAGTAATCATGTATGGTTGTTATGGCGATACAGTAGTGTCTGTGATGAATCATGGGTATTATGGTAATGGAGCAGTGGATGGTGTTGTTGGTTGTTATGGTAATGTGTCAGTGTTTGCTATGGTAACACAGCCATGAATGATGTTGATGGTTGCTATAGTAATTATGTCTGGTTGTTATGGCGATACAGTAGTGTCTGTGATGTATCATGGGTATTATGGTAATGCAGCAGTGGATGGTGTTGTTGGTTGTTATGGTAATGTGTCAGTGTTTGCTATGGTAGCACAGCCATGAATGGTGTTGATGGTTGCTATAGTAATCATGTATGGTTGTTATGGCGATACAGTAGTGTCTGTGATGTATCATGGGTATTATGGTAATGGAGCAGTGGATGGTGTTGTTGGTTGTTATGGTAATGTGTCAGTGTTTGCTATGGTAACACAGCCATGAATGATGTTGATGGTTGCTATAGTAATTATGTCTGGTTGTTATGGTGATACAGCAGTGTCTGTGATGTATCATGGGTATTATGGTAATGGAGCAGTGGATGGTGTTGTTGGTTGTTATGGTTATGTGTCAGTGTTTGTTATGGCAACACAGCCATGGATGGTGTTGATGGTTGCTATAGTAATCATGTCTGGTTGTTATGGCAATACAGTAGTGTCTGTGATGTATCATGGGTGTTATGGTAATGGAGCAGTGGATGGTGTTGTTGTTTGTTATGGTGATGTGTCTGTGTTTGTTATGGCAACACAGCTGTGGATGGTGTTGTTGGTTGCTATAGTAATCATGTCTGTAGTTGTTATGATGACACAGTATTGATTAGTGTTGGTCTCATGGTTGTTATGGTAATTTAGCCTTGGATTGTATTGTTGGTTATAATGGTGACACTTGCTACAGTAATTGTGTATGTGGTTGTTATGGTAATATGTCAGTGTTTGCTATGGTAACACAGCCATGAATGATGTTGATGGTTGCTATAGTAATCATGTCTGGTTGTTATGGTGATACAGTAGTGTCTATGATGTATCATGGGTATTATGGTAACGGCGCAGTGGATGGTGTTGTTGGTTGTTATGGTGATGTGTCAGTGTTTGCTATGGTAACACAGCCATGAATGATGTTGATGGTTGCTATAGTAATTATGTCTGGTTGTTATGGCGATACAGCAGTGTCTGTGATGTATCATGGGTATTATGGTAATGGAGCAGTGGATGGTGTTGTTGGTTGTTATGGTGATGTGTCTGTGTTTGTTATGGCAACACAGCTGTGGATGGTGTTGTTGGCTGCAATAGTAATCATGTCTGTAGTTGTTATGATGACACAGTATTGATTAGTGTTGGTCTCATGGTTGTTATGGTAATGTAGCCTTGGATTGTATTGTTGGTTATAATGGTGACACTTGCTACAGTAATTGTGTATGTGGTTGTTATGGTAATATGTCAGTGTTTGCTATGGTAACACAGCCATGAATGGTGTTGATGGTTGCTATAGTAATCATGTCTGGTTGTTATGGCAATACAGTAGTGTCTGTGATGTATCATGGGTGTTATGGTAACAGAGCAGTGGATGGTGTTGTTGGTTGTTATGGTGATGTGTCAGTGTTTGCCATGGATGGTGTTGATGGTTGCTATAGTAATCATGTATGGTTGTTATGGCGATACAGTAGTGTCTGTGATGAATCATGGGTATTATGGTAATGGAGCAGTGGATGGTGTTGTTGGTTGTTATGGTAATGTGTCAGTGTTTGCTATGGTAACACAGCCATGAATGATGTTGATGGTTGCTATAGTAATTATGTCTGGTTGTTATGGCGATACAGTAGTGTCTGTGATGTTCATGGGTATTATGGTAATGGAGCAGTGGATGGTGTTGTTGGTTGTTATGGTAATGTGTCAGTGTTTGCTATGGTAACACAGCCATGAATGGTGTTGATGGTTGCTATAGTAATCATGTATGGTTGTTATGGCGATACAGTAGTGTCTGTGATGTATCATGGGTATTATGGTAATGGAGCAGTGGATGGTGTTGTTGGTTGTTATGGTAATGTGTCAGTGTTTGCTATGGTAACACAGCCATGAATGATGTTGATGGTTGCTATAGTAATTATGTCTGGTTGTTATGGCGATACAGCAGTGTCTGTGATGTATCATGGGTATTATGGTAATGGAGCAGTGGATGGTGTTGTTGGTTGTTATGGTAATGTGTCAGTGTTTGCTATGGTAACACAGCCATGAATGATGTTGATGGTTGCTATAGTAATTATGTCTGGTTGTTATGGCGATACAGTAGTGTCTGTGATGTATCATGGGTATTATGGTAATGGAGCAGTGGATGGTGTTGTTGGTTGTTATGGTAATGTGTCAGTGTTTGCTATGGTAACACAGCCATGAATGATGTTGATGGTTGCTATAGTAATTATGTCTGGTTGTTATGGCGATACAGCAGTGTCTGTGATGTATCATGGGTATTATGGTAATGGAGCAGTGGATGGTGTTGTTGGTTGTTATGGTTATGTGTCAGTGTTTGTTATGGCAACACAGCCATGGATGGTGTTGATGGTTGCTATAGTAATCATGTCTGGTTGTTATGGCAATACAGTAGTGTCTGTGATGTATCATGGGTGTTATGGTAATGGAGCAGTGGATGGTGTTGTTGTTTGTTATGGTGATGTGTCTGTGTTTGTTATGGCAACACAGCTGTGGATAGTGTTGTTGGTTGCTATAGTAATCATGTCTGTAGTTGTTATGATGACACAGTATTGATTAGTGTTGGTCTCATGGTTGTTATGGTAATTTATCCTTGGATTGTATTGTTGGTTATAATGGTGACACTTGCTACAGTAATTGTGTATGTGGTTGTTATGGTAATATGTCAGTGTTTGCTATGGTAACACAGCCATGAATGATGTTGATGGTTGCTATAGTAATCATGTCTGGTTGTTATGGTGATACAGTAGTGTCTATGATGTATCATGGGTATTATGGTAACGGCGCAGTGGATGGTGTTGTTGGTTGTTATGGTGATGTGTCAGTGTTTGCCATGGATGGTGTTGATGGTTGCTATAGTAATTATGTCTGGTTGTTATGGCGATACAGCAGTGTCTGTGATGTATCATGGGTATTATGGTAATGGAGCAGTGGATGGTGTTGTTGGTTGTTATGGTTATGTGTCTGTGTTTGTTATGGCAACACAGCCATGGATAGTGTTGATGGTTGCTATAGTAATCATGTCTGGTTGTTATGGCAATACAGTAGTGTCTGTGATGTATCATGGGTATTATGGTAACAGAGCAGTGGATGGTGTTGTTGGTTGTTATGGTGATGTGTCAGTGTTTGCCATGGATGGTGTTGGTGGTTGCTATAGTAATCATGTGTGGTTGTTATGGTGATACAGTAGTGTCTGTGATGTATCATGGGTATTATGGTAATGGAGCAGTGGATGGTGTTGTTGGTTGTTATGGTGATGTGTCAGTGTTTGCTATGGTAACACAGCCATGAATGGTGTTGATGGTTGCTATAGTAATCATGTCTGGTTGTAATGGCGATACAGTAGTGTCTGTGATGTATCATGGGTATTATGGTAACAGAGCATTGGATGGTGTTGATTGATATTGTAATCATGATTATTGTTGTTATGGTGACACAACAGTGGATAGTGTTGTTGCTTTCTCTGGTGATCTCATCTGGGCTCGTTAAGTTTACATAGTGATGGATTATGTTGTGGGTTGTGTTGGTGGTAGTGTTGTGATCGTTATGGTGTCACAGTAGTGGTTGGTGTTGTTGGTTGTTATGCTGATAGTGTTGTTGTTATGGTGACAGCAGTGGATTTGTTGTTGGTAGCTCTCTGGGTGTCATGGTGACAGCAGTGATGGTGTCATTGATTGTTAGGGTGAAATTGTCATGATAGTTATGATTATGTTGTTTGTTGCTATGGTGATGTGGATGGTGATGGTGTTGTGAGCAATGAATTCTGTCTGTGGTGTTTCCCCAGCACGCGTGTGTGTGTGTGTGTGTGTGTGTCACCCCGTGCAATTGTGATGAAGTCGTTATGAAGTCATTAGGAAGCCATTAAGATTCATTAAGAGAGTGAGGTGGCGGTGTAGTACAGTGTCGCTGTGTTCCCAGCGTGGAGGAGAGACTGTTAATCTCACATTTTATTACTGGTCTCTGAGTTACAGAGTAAATATTAATCCAGTGAGATCAATGAGAGGCAACTCTGATTAAAGACTGTGTGTAGAGAGAGAAAGAGAGAAACACACTCGCACAATCATTGACATAGTTTCTACAGTAATAAAGCCGAGCATTCATTTGCGCTCTCATTCTGTCAAATCACTCACTCACGATCAGCTTAATACTTGAAGAGAGAGACATTTTGAGACACTTCCTATCAGACGTTTGTGTGTGTGTTTTTGACAACTACTTCTAAAGATTGTCTGACGACACTTAAAACCTGTGTTTCAATGAAAGGAAGTTTTTTTGAATGATGAATTTTGGTCTTTCTGCTGTGTTTCTATTAAGACTGAAAATCAATGAAATGGTTCAATTGAGTAATTTACATTATATGCCAATTAATTCATCAAATGAATCACAAATAATCTCATACACTAGAAATAGTTTATATAATATAAAGGTTTGGAGTCTCTACTGCTCACAAAGGCTGTGTTTATTTGATCAAAATACAGTAAAAATACAGTAAATACAGTAAATGAAATAAGCTTGCATTTTAAAATAGCTGTTATGTATTTGAATATATTATCAAATGTTATTTATTCCTGTGATCTAAGATTAGAGTGACCATATGCCCTGTTCATACAGGACACGTCCCAGCCAGGATTTTAATAATACCTAAAACATCCAGAGCAGTTTGACCAATAACATGCAGGTATTGTACATAATCGACCAATCGTGGGGCTGCGTGTGAGAAGGTGAGATCTAGAGGGAACGATCAAAACGATGCAAATATGCGCACGTGTTTGTTCAATCGATTGACGTGAAGCATCGCTGCGCCCCCCCCCCCTTCCCCCCCCAAAAAAAAAAGTGCGCCACATTGCTTCGAGTCAAACGAATGAACGAGATGTACCTGAGCTCTGTAGCTGCGGGACAGCAGCGCTTTAAATTCTCCTCGTCCTGACCTCAGCGCCACCTCTGGGTCTAAAGAGTCTCTGAGCGAGCAGGAGGAACAGGTGTGAGAGGAGGTCAAAGGTGTAAGAATTACAGAAAGTTCAGACACTTTGATCTTCTGAGATATACTAAGGACACACAGTGCATTAACATACAGACATCTGTTCTCACATCTCACTGAGAGAAAATGCAGGAAACGCCTCTCTCACATATGCAACACTTCCTTCTCATCCCATTCCTTCCCTTCACAGAGCTCACTCAGAATGGTCAATAGTAGAATATAATGGTATATATTAATGCAAGTGATATTTACAGTCATGTTTGGTGTCATTTGAATTGTCTCAGTGCAACTGGTACAATGGTGTCTGTCTTACAAAAGTAGATTAAAAGATAATTCATTTCCTAAGAATTAAGAGATATTCTGTATATCTGTAATGGGAGGGAGTGCCCCTTCCTAGGGTCCTCCATGTAAATTACCTTCTGTTCCCATTGAGGTGTAAACTACCCTGGTCTGGGACCTGACCTAATGCAAATTCCAATTGTTAGTTTCTGTCTTCATCTCGGGGGGTGTTGGTCTGAGGTATTTAAACGATTGCAGCAAAAGGATCAGGGCCTTCTGTAGCTGGAATGAGCCCATAGCATGAAGTGTGTCCACACACTTCATACTATGTATTTTTCTAAGAGTCAGGTATGCATCTTTTACTATTAGGTTCATCTTTGAGAATTTGGTGTCTAGTATTGATTTGATATCTATGAATTGGCTATGTAATTGGCATAATCCTTACCTGACTGATAATAAATTGTTACATTTGATTTACTCTGACTGACTCTGAAACTATTTTCTCAAGGAGATTAAGTGAAGGCTATGTTTCCGCAAATCTGCGTCCAGGGTTAAGTGCATACTAAAACTCAGACTAGATGGAGCATGGGGCGCATCAGGTGAGGTTTTAGATTTCTGGCTAAACCGCTTGACTTTAGTTAAGTTGTACTCAGTTGCATTAACTATGGGGGGCTAGTAACAGTACTGGTCATAACCGCTGGTTATTGTCTCAGCTTTAATTAAGTTGTACGAAGTTATATGACTGTCGGGGGGGCTAGACAGATAGTGCTAGCAGAACCGCTGATTATTGTTTTGAGCTTTAACTAAGTTGTACATGGGTAGCTGAGGGGGACTAAATGGATTAGACATAAACCTCTGACTACTGTTGAGACTGGCGAGTTTGTGATCGTGGGGCACACGTAGAAGAACGGCCGTCGTGGGGCACCCTGAGCGACATAGATTCCTAATGAACGAGTAAAATAAAGTAAAGAGTTAAATTAGAATAATCAAATCTCAGAAGAATAACAATAATAATTAGAGACCAACAAACAACCAATTTGCCTTTCAACCTAAATTCGAGGTCATACTAAAATGGAGTCAGATTAGATAAGAAAATGGAGTCAGATTAAATAATAAAATGGAGTCAGATTTGAGCTTAACCTAAACTGAATAACTTTACGCGCTGAAAGACAGAACACGCAGGAAACCTTCATCCAGCACCGGATACCTTCCTTGGGCCGAGTGCCTGGACCTTACAAAGGTCAACTCTGCTGCTCAATACTGTAAAGGTCAGCAGGTGCTGAGTGGGTGCTCAGGTGTGTGTGGGGATGTTAGTTTACATACAGCTTCTGTGTGCATGTGTTACAGGAAGGGTCAAACATGAAATAATTATGTAAAATCTGAATAAGTAAATGTAAATCATCAATATATGTAAAGAAGTAAATCTGAGTATATGGTTATTAGTATATATATATATATATATATATATATATATATATATATATATATATATATATATATATATATATATATATATATATATATATATATATATATATATATATACGGTTATAAGTTTGAATATATAAATCCCTTATAGCAGAGCTACTATAAATGATTTTCAGTGCTGGGAATCCTTTTATTCTTTGCTGGAACCTCCGCGTCATCATGAAGCCGCAACACGTGATTGGCCCCTTATTCTGCATGACCTTACTGTATTTTAGATCTCTTAAACCCCATATCTAAATTTAACAGTGACCTTACTACAATTGATAAGTAGCAAACTAGGATTTTATTTGGTGCAAAAATCTAAGTAAATATACTCTAAAAACTGCTGTGTGAAATACAGCCCAAAATATGGACAAACCCAGAAATAACCGAACCGAACCGTAACCGAACTGCTGGGTCAAAACATCCCAATTGATGCATTTGTCCTTATTTTAACCAGCACTGGGTTGTATTTAACCCAGCATTTTTTAGAATTTAGTTGGTTAATAATGAGAATTTGTGCCCAAACTAAAGTGTGTGTATATATATATTTACACACACATTTAATTTAGGCCAATCAGAAAAGTCTGATGTGATGGTTCTGAAAGGTTAAAAGTTTATATCGCTGAGGACATACTTCTGTGTGTTTGCGTGAGTCTGCTTTAACTCTCTCAGTTCTGCTGTGAGAATCAGGATCTGTTGACTTCCTTAGTTTGTGGTTTGGAGAGCTTTTGTGCGCCTGTGGAGTCTTTCTCTGGTGCTGTCTTTCGGTTGGCACGGCTGCCGAACAGCTCTGTCTTTTCCGGCCCATGTGATGACTGGTGTGGAAAGAGGTTGGCAGTGAGGACATCTCTCCTCTGACAGCAGGCACAGAGGACGACACAATGCTTTAATCCACACAAACTTGCTTTTATTTTCATATGTTCAGTACATTTTAATTTTAGTTAAAATTTTAGTATTTTTTGTTTTGTGAATTTTACATTTATATATATATATATATATATATATATATATATATATATATATATATATATATATAACTTTAATTTAGTTTTAGTTTTAGTACTTCAACTTAAAGAGTTCAACTTCAGCTTTTGAGTTTTTGTAAGTTTTGTACTCACCCCCAGGCCATCCAATATGTAAATGAGTTTGTTAAATCATCAGAACAGATTTGGAGAAATGTAGCCTCCAAACAGCTAATTTCTGCAGCTCACAAACATTAATGACCAGAAATCCAATTTCAGTATTAATATAAAAGTCACTAATGTTGAAAATAAAATACTATTTATTAAAATAAACTATTTAGTTTCATGGCTGTCAAGCAACATAATCTCAAAGATTGTTATGTGAACTAATGATTTATGGTTTCATAAAGTTCAGATACTCAACTGATTATTTCATAGCAGAATTAAACATGGCTAATCTAGAGCTTGTACTGTCATCAAAAAACTGAGGAAATACTAGTCTAGGTTGTATTTTTCCTCTATATTTGTGCCAACTGTTGAAAATCTGCTGAAAACTTACTCAGCCTCAGGCCATCCTAGATGTAGATTTAGAGTTATTTATCATTTCGTCACTTGCTCAGTAATGGATCCTCTGCAGTGAATGGGTGCCGTCAGAAAGAGAGTCCAAAAAGCTGATAAAAACATCACAATAATCCACAAGTTATCTACACCACTCCAGTCCATCAGTTAATGTCTTGTGAAGAGAAATGTTACATTCATAAGAAACAAATACATCATTTTTTTTTTACTTTAAGCCATTGCTTCTGTGTAAAATATAAGTCTATAATTCATAATTAACACTTCCTCCAGAGAAAAAGTTAATCTCCTATTCTCTCACATTAAAATTCACCCACTTGTTCACAGAATTCAAAATTCAGAGCTGTTTTGGACTGTTTTTGGCATGTGAACAGTGTTTGATCTGTGCAGATTTCTCTCCTGATTCAGACCAGATTACTTTTTCACTGGAGAAAGCAGTATTACGGATAGAGAATTAATCTGAAGTCAAAGTAATGATGGATTTGTTTCTTACAAACATGCATCTTTTCACTTCTCAAGACATTAACTGATGGACTGGAGTGGTGTGGGTTACTTGTGGATTATTTTGATGTTTTTATCAACTGTTTGGACTCTCATTCTGATGGCACCCATTCACTGCTGAGGATCCATTGGTGAACAAGTCATGTAACATTTCTCCAAATCTGATGAACAAACAAACTCATCCTAATCTTGGATGGCCTGAGGATGAGTAAATTTTCGCCAATTTTAGATTTTGGGTGAACTATTCCTTTAATACTTTGGATTATATTATATACAACTGTTTGGCAAATAACTGGTTTATGCTGTTAGTGAGATTTAAGATGATGGTCATAACGGATCAGGGATGAGATGCACATACTCAAATGCTGGATAGCTTTGGGAAACACTTCATATCTCTGTGTGAAATGATCCGCCGGTCGTCTCCCGCAGGGTTTAGGGGGAAATCAGGCTCTTATTTTCCAGTGGAGTGTTTCGCGTGCGTGATTTAGTGCTGTGCGCAGCTTTGTGTAGTGTATTTTTAGTGTAGTGGTTGTTAATGAACATTGAGTGCACACTGACTCCAGAGACAGAACTGGGGTGTCTGATTAACGCCTTGTGTGATTCCTCTGACCAACCGCAGAGTAACAGTGAAAAGACAAGTGATATATTAGTGATTACTGATTGACTGCCAGATCTTATATGAATAAACAGCCACATGCTTTGACTGAGATTTGGAGATTTTATTTCAGCTCAGATAGTTTCTGGTGTCTCTTTGGTAATTTGTCATAGTGTAGAGTGAAACAGTGTAATGCAGTGGTCTCATACTCGGATCCTGGAGGGCCACAGCTCCAGCCCTAATCAAACACACCTGATCCAGCAGCTAAACAAGGGGCCCTATCTTGCACCCAGCGCAATTGACTTTGTACACCGACGCATGTGTCACTCCTATTTTGCACCTGCGCAAAGCGCGCTTTTCCCTCCACAGAAGCACGTCGCTAAACTAGTGAATGAACTTGCGCTCCCTGGGCGGTTCAGCGCAAAAAAGGAGGTGTGTTCCGGCGCAAACAATCCCTGGTGCTATTTTGCTGTTCCATTAAACAATTGCGCCACTGACCAGAAAAAACCTAGTCTAAAGTCAGTGGCGCGTTGCGCGTTGTTCATTATGCTATTTTAAGGGCGCAAGCTTGACCATAATGTATAGCGTGCACAACGCGCATACACTTTGCTCATGTAATCTACACAGATGCAACAGTTATTTTTGCAAATCATAAATTGTTACACTAAAATCATTGTGAAATCTTGCTTACAAATTATTCAGGCTAATTGTAGTAATTAAGGATCAGACCTGTTTGCCCGATAGTGGCAAGACATATATGTATATAAGGACATCTGACAAATTTGTTTGTCCGTCAAGAACCAGAAAAAAAAAAAAAAAAAAATCGATGAAACAATTGTGGCTTTTCCTCCCACGCCTGTTTAACCGACGCTATTTTGGGTGGGTTTCTCCCATCCCCATACAACACAACTTCTCTGTCTTTCATTGCTCTTACAAGAACATCAGTCTCCTCGGCTGTGAACCGCTCCTGGCGTGCGCCTGGTAAATACGCCATAATAATAGCAATCCATAATGGAACTTGCGCACCTGCTTTTAAAGGGAATGTTGGATGACGCTCCGATTGGTGTATTTCACGTTACGCCCAAACCACACCTATGAATAATGAAGCTACTTCAGACCAACCCATTTTAGATTTGCGCCGGGCGCAAGAGCCATTTATCCCGCCGGGAAAATAGCAACAGCGCCGAGACCCGCCCACAAACTTACTTGCCCTTCGCGCTTTGACACTTGCGTTTCAGATCGTTAAAATAGGGCCCAAGGTCTTCAGGATTAGAAACGTCCAAGCAGGTGTGAGCTGGAGCTGGCTGGAGCTCTCTCTGCAGAGCTGTGGTCCTCCAGGAAGTGAGTGTGAGACCACTGCTGTAACTCTTTCAGAACACTGGTGTGTTTGATTGACATGTCCATTTCTGACTCAACCAATGACATGAGTTTGGGGGTGGGACTATCTTTTTGATTGATTCATGGCAGATACACAATAATGTGTTAGGGTTCGCATTGGGGCCCCTCTTGAGCACTTTTCTGAAGCCTAAATGAACAATTGGGACAGCCTCCAGCCTCATGGACAGGGCTGCTTGATAATCATAATCATGATTGTTTTGGTCTGTATTAAGGATTTTTAACATCATTAAAAATAAAAAAATGTGTAAAAATATTTAACAGTAAAAAACAAATTGTATAAAATATATATGTATAATATAATGTATAATATTTTTGTATATATATATATATATATATATATATATATATATATATATATATATATATATATATATATATACGTAACGTTTACAGACTTAAAAGCAAATACAAAATTAAATTATTTTTTTGTATTTTTATTTGTGTGTATGTATATACATAACAATTATAAGAAATGATAGACAAATATAACATATATATATATATAAAACACATGCCTTCATTGAACTTAAAAATGCCTAATGCACAATTATAATAATGGATACCAAAGATTATTTGTATATTATTATTATTTGTGTGTGTGTGTTTGTTTATATTTGTATATTTAAATAATATAAAATTTAATTATTTGTTTAATTGATTTGTTTTTAAGTTGAATTATATGTAGAGTTCAAGGAATTTGAAGGTTTTGTGGATTTACTTCATTAAATATATCTAGTCTTTTTCAGCATGATTCATTAGTGTTGTTCTCAAAGATAAAAATGTTTCATGTTTTATTTTTTTCATTTTTTTATGATCCAATCAACTCCTAATGACTATGCGAATCATGAAAACAGCATTAAAAGAGCTTGAAATCAATGATGTTGTTAAAATATCATACGTCTGCTTTACGAAAAGCCATTACCTCATCAGAGCCGAGCGGGAAAAATCAATACTTATAGTCTCTTATAGATACAACGAAAGATTGGACATGATATACTCTGTGTGATCATTTAGTGTAAATCAATCTGCTGTAATGTGAGAATGTTTTCTTGTAAAACCTATCTTGTAAAATGAGTCCCTTATAATTTCAGACATTGCTAACTTTGTTCGAGTCAGTATGCATCAGCCATCAGTGATCATGTGCAGCACACCTTTCAGTCAGATGAACAATACGATTCACAACATTTGTCTAAAACAGGTGAAAATACCAAAAATCATATAGAGTGCATTCCTCTTCAGATTAAACCAGCAGGCCAGATTGGGTTGCTTGTGTTTACTGAACATCTGGATCAATATGCTGTTGTTGTTGGAGCAGCTGTTTGATCTCATTGGTTAATGATCTGTGTGATGGGGGTCTTTAGAGTCACATGATCAAATCGATGAAACCGCTGTCAGGACTAAAGACTGGGTCCGTCTGAGGGGGTCTTGCTTGTAACCAAACACAAGCATGTCATCTGGCAAAAATCATAATCATAATTATTTTGATCACTACTGAAATTTGATTATTTATCAGGATTACTCATTGACTTTGGAAACATCATCTGTCTATTAGAAGTAGAAATAAATAAATATACACATAATTTAAATATAATAATCTAATTATATATATATATATATATATATATATATATATATATATATATATATATATATATATATATATATATATATATATATATATATATATATATATATATATATATATATATATGTAGTTAAAATTATATATATATAAAATAAATAATATAATAAAAATATAATTAAGATGAAAACAAAAAACAATAGTTTAATAAAATATTACATATTGATATACTGCGTATTTAATAAAATGTGTAATTAAATACAATAATGAAATAATTTAAGTAAATAATAAATATAAATTTTTTTTTTAATAATATATGAATAAATAAATAATATTAAACGTATAATATTTAAAATAGCTAAGTAAAATCATACTAAATAGTATCATATTTTCATATTAAAATATGTAATATTATGTTACATAAAATTATATAATACATATCATTTTAATACAATAAACAAATGCAATTCAACTGAAAAAAAAATAAGAAATAGCCAAGTAAAATAAAAATATAAATATTTCACATACTGATATATCATTTATATTTTAGTATATTGGATAAAATTGTATTTACTCATTTTTAAATCTTTTTTTTTTTTTTTTTGATATACATGCATTTATAAAATCAACTCTTATTTTTAATGTGTGGAGAGTGTGAAGCGCTACACGAGACATGAAACTAGCACAGATATGTAGAGAATCAATTAATTACTGTTCGCATATTTATCATTATATGAGAATACCTGGCTATGTATGGACCTATCACAAGCAAGTATTACATTTCTCTTTGACCGTCCTGCATGAATTGACGCAAGAGTCCCATTAATATAGAAACATAATGTGAAGAGAAGAGACGAGACGAGAAAAGAAGAGAATGATGTTCACTAAAACTACAATTTAAAATAAATTTCAGCAATAGAAATAAAGCTGATAAAAAGACAATCGTTCAGTGTTTGTTCATGTTTTTGTTGCTGTTACGTGACGTAGCGGTGTCAGATTTCCCTACCCGGGTTTACTGCGCACGCGCACATCAATATCGCGTCCTTTGACTCATGCTAAACAACGATATTTAATGTATCTGCATTACTGTAAGGGAAGGTTTAGGGTTGGGGTAGGTGTAGACTTTAATAAAAACGCAATCTAATTGGTAGAAAATAATATTTATTGTTGGTTTCCTGTAGTTGTATCCCTTCTAGCTACAACCGCGAATATAACACATAATTACTGTATTTGCAGTAATGTAAGGGTATGATTAGGGTTGTGCTAGGTGTAGACGTTAATAAACCATAACTTTACAGTAGATGTTTCACAAAACATCGGTTTCTCTCTTCCAAAACACCAGATCCGTGTGGACGAAACGCATATCCGATAAAAAAAAAATGTGTGCATATTCACAGAAACGCGTCTCCGTGTGGACGGAAAAAAAGGAAAAAAGAAAAATCTCGGAAACCCTCAAAATGTTATTTCCCTCTCAAACGTGATTGGATTGTGCAGGGGCCACTGATTGGGACGGCCTATCAGCAATCACCTTCAGCTTTCAGCCAAAGACTTCATGACATCTGATTGAATTGGAGTACAGTACACACACACACACACACACACACACACAGAGTTGTCACACGTGTGTGTGGGAATGGTGTTATTCTGCTGAAAGGATCTTCTCCTGCCTTTCCCTGTATGTCAGTGTGAGAGGAAGGGGCTTAATACTGTCACTCAAATGAGCTGAATTTAATTTTTCCTTCTTTGTATGCTGACCTAAACACAGCTGATTAGCTGATTTTCTTTAATCATTATTATTTTCTCTTCTATGCTGTGTGTATAACACGCTCTGGTTCAGAGGTGTGTCAGGACATTGCTACATTGCCTTCTTTGCTGGTTTAGGTTTATTGATTTGATTGATGAAAAAACTGAGAAACTCACATGTACACACAATTGTTAACTGAATTTTATTTTCTGATATTACACATTAATGTAAGCTAGCAGAGGTTTGCCTTGTGGACAAGTGAGAAATGATAAATAAAGCAAGATGGTAAAAAGATAAAAAATGACTTGATTTTACTAGAGATAGTTAAAAATGACTTGATAATTCCTTTTAAATATTCCAAGGTATTAACATTAACATTTACAACATATAGATAAATGTAAGCACTGTGGCAGTAGTAATGCAATATTTAGAAAATGTACTCTTGTGCTCTTGATAGTCGAGTACTTTTAAAAACAAGTACTTCAGTACTTTTACTTAAGTAGACATCTGACTGTAGTACTTTTACTCGTACTTGAATCAAATTTAGCAAGGGGTACTCGGTCCGCCTCTGGATTTCAGACATTAATTTCACTATTAAATCTTTGACACAGCCTTACTCAGTTAATATTAAATATATAAAGGTTATATTATCCTGTATTATATACAGAATGTTTTTAATATTTATGAAGGATGATTTTATGTAAAAAAAAAAAAAAGAGAGAAAGAAAAAAAAACACCTTAGCTGGTTTATTATTAAAATGTTAAAGCTGAATATAAATATTTTAAACCCCAAAAAGTAATAAACATGACAAAACCACACAACAAAAATTACTAACACTTAAAATAAAATGAAAATAAATGTATACAAATAAAAGCTAACAACTCAAAATTTTAATAGAGTCAGATTTTCTTTCTTGTTGTATTGTTGAGATACTATGATAGTTATTTTATCTTTGCATTTTCAATTTTCATTTTAATTTTAGTTTAAGTTTGAGTCATTTTCTTGTGTGTTTTCATTACTTTTATTAGTTATTTTTAAAATGTCTATATATCGTTTTTATTAAAATTTATTTCAGTTATTTTGATACATCAAATTAAATTAAATGAAAATGAGAAATGTTGTAGCTAGAAATAAAATTAGTCTTAATTTCTTTATATTTTTATTTGATTTCAGTTGCAATTTTTTTATATAGTTTTAGAAGGTTTTTTGTTATATAGTTAAACGAATAGTTCAACCAAAAATGAGAATGGGTCATCATCTACTCTCCCTCGTGTAATTTCAAACCTGTAGGAGTTTCTTTCTTCTCCTGAACACAAAAGAAGATATTTTGAAGAATGTTGATGGTAGCAATGGACTTTCACATATTTATTGCCAATGCTTCGGTCAAATGATTAGTAACAAACAATGAAGTTGTTGCCAGGAAGATTCATGCAAATCAGTCACTTATGAGGGTCTCTGCTGTCTTTGAATGTAGCTCCCTATGTAGACAGTAGACAGCTTTGCTAGATTCAGAACAGATCCAGTATCTGTTTCTCTTCTGTCTCTCGTTGGAGGAGTTTAAACAGATTGTCTTTTATTTCTTCTCCAACAAACTCGAAACTTGTTTGAGTTCATCTAATGATCTGCATGTCGAATTTAGACACAGGCTTGAGAGTTTCTGGCTTCTTTCCTCTTCTTTTCTCCGTGAGCTAATGAGTTTTAGCTCCCTGGACGGATATGGGGTTTTAATTGACAATTGGCAGGCAGACTGCGAACGAGTCACAAAAAAAGAAGAAAAAAACACACATTCTTACCCTCGTGGCGACAGCATTATGCAACGACCTGTGAGGAAAAGATGCTTGAATGATAAAGTTTATGAGTTGAAGCTGAATGAGTCTGTGTGAGAGAGAGAGAGAGAAGATCTGGACCTTCATAACATCATCATGCACCGCCGACGCTGGATGTTACACTTCTACATTATCACTAAAGAAGACTGTACATGGATAACATCTAGAGCTGAACTGAGTTAACAGATAACCCTGCAAAATCCCTATCAAATAATAGTAAAAAAATAAATAAAAAATAAAACCTTTTTCATGGACCCATTAATTGATAAATGAATAAATAAAATAGTTTGCATGTGTACAAACTGGAATATGAAATTACAGCAGAATTTGTTTTTTTGCTTTTTAAATGGAAGTTTATTGAACCTTTTGATAAAAAATAAATAAATAAATAAATACAAATTTGCATGTTTTTGTACAGTGGCTTTTTAAAATGGAGCAGTTTATATACTATTTGATTCGAATTAATTAAGTCATTAATTAAAAGTTTTGTAAAGCCTGACATATGAACTAAAAGTCAGACATATCTATAGAAAAAGTGTTTTATATATATATATATATATATATATATATATATATATATATATATATATATATATATATATATATATACACACACTTTTCCTAAGGTTTTATGAATTTTCATTACATTATTGATGGTTTGAGATTAATAACAATATGAAATGCTATGAAACAAAGCTGTTGCTTATTTTAATAACTGCTTTGGATTTAGTATTGTAACTTAGATCAGTAACTTTTTCTCATTGTTGCAAAATATCAACAATAAACAGACTTATATAAATGCACAGAGCTCCCTATGGCTGTTTTTGGTCAGAGGATTTTGTGACTCTGTGTTTGCTTTGTTTGTGTAAGTTTTGGTCGGAAAAGCTTACGTTTTTACACAGATAAGCAGATTCAGAATCAGAGGCGGTCTAATTGTACCTCAGAGTGCTAATAAATACACGCATGAATAATGAGCCGAGTCATGAATAATGCAAACGCCGAGCAGGACAGAACTGGCTGACGCTCAAAACTCCCCAAAATTACAGATCAGAGCGGACGGCCCGTTCGTCCAGAAACAGACCAATTTTGTGGAAATGAATCTCACCTGCTGTGTCAGGAGGATGATGGGAAACCAAATGATGGATCAGGAGATCTCTGAGTCATGTTTGTCCGCCAGGCCACAGATAAAGGATCGTTTCACGGGAAACTAGGCTTTTCATGATATCTTGAATATAAAAAGGTTGTTTGGAAGACTTTATGAATGTTGGCTTCTTCTTCTTCTTCTTCTTCAAATGAAGAAAGCCACATACAATTCCCAAAAACATTTTATCATACAGTCATTTATATTTATATATATATATATATATATATATATATATATATATATATATATCGTTTATCGGTTAATTGTAATCGATTAAGTTTTTGTTTACATAAAATATGTATGTGTACTGTGTAGAATTATTATCTGTATATAAATGCACACAACTACAGTTTATATACAGTTAATTTTTTATTGTATTTTATATTGTATATAAATATATTTAATATACGAACAATTTATTTTTCTTAAATGTACACGTGCATTTGTTTGTATTTATAAATACATAATAAATTTACATAGTATAGATACGCACACACACACACACACACACACACACACACACGAGGTGATACAAATAATTGCAATATATATTTTTTGCATTTTATTTCATTATCAGTATTTATTATGTAAGAAACAATCTGTCCCACAGTTGTTGCATCATTTACAACACATCAAAAAAGTTTCCCTCAAATAAAGTTTTGTTAAAATTTGTGACTGTTTTATTTGTATTGATTTAATTAAAAGTATGTTTGGTTACCCAGGAAATTACATGATCGATAAAGATTTGATTTGATGTGTGACGAAAAGTTAAATGAAGATAAATATCCCTATTTATTTACCTATGTACGTAACCTTTCACAAGCATGTGCATGAATTCAAGATACATTAGCTCCTAGCTATGAAATTTTAATTTTCAAGACAATTGAACAATTAATCCTCTATATAAGATACAGAAGCAAAAACAGCATGTTTACTTGTAAAGGTCAGAGTGAAGGTAGATGCGAAATTGAACAAATTAAATGAAGGCTTTGTTGACGTTAACCTTGACTAGCATTATAGGCTAAGTTGACTTAGGGTAAAAAATGAAATGATACAAACAGTCATTGTGTAAGTAGTTGAAAAAACACATGATTGTTTTTTATGCTATGTGCATGTAAATTGATTGTTTCTTTGCATGCTATCTGCAATGTTTATGGTCATTTCGTGCAGGATAAGCGATATATTGAAATTAAGAATTTGCTACGCACATGCACATATACATATTTTGTTACGTATTTAATTATGTAGGACATATTAAACATGAACATATATCTGGTATTATATGAAATTGATTTGAATGTACAAAGAATAATTGGCTGTTGCTATATTGAATTATGTATATATATTATATATGTATATATTCAACTATATGGTGAATTAATGTGTATATGTGTGTACAAATCATAAATCTTCATTCAGATTTCATGATCTTGTCATGTGGAACGCATATTTTGAGGATCTCGTCTCTCTGATGTTTATGTTCAGCACTAATGTATATGAAAGTAGGCCAACTTTAATTCAAGGGAAATTCCCGATAATGTTTACGGGACATTTTCGTTGTAAGAATGTATGGTAATATTAGGGAATAGACTACCATTATGGCGGCAGCTTCTCTGTTATGACGTCATGAGCTACCAGTTCTCCATGGTCAGGGGTCGGACTCATTAGGAAGTCCCATCACACAGAAGAGGCTAGTTCAGAGGTTCAGACGAGACTTTGGGGTGTGTAATTTCAGCTGCTCCGGCGGTACACAAATAAACAAGCAGGCAGTGCTGTAAAAACAGATTTAATTAGCTTGTTAAGACAGAGTTGTGAGCGTTGTGTTCTCCCTCCAATCACGCTTTGATGAAACTCTCACTGTGAAAGAATGAAGAAGAGAGGGCAGACAATATAAATGAGACAAGGAGATGTGTAAAGGGGAAACTGGGACATGAATCTATAAAATCAAAGAATAAAATACATGCACGTTACTCCAATCTGATCCTTCAGAAATCATACTAATATGCTGATTTTCTGCTTGACAATAACTTTACCAGTGTTCAATGTTGAGAACAGTTGTGCTGCTTCATATTTTTCATATTTTTGTGGAAACCCAAATTATATTTTATTTAATTTATTAAGTTTAAACGAACATTTAATTGAAATAGAAAACGTAAAATGTTTCACTCTCGCTATAGATAAATTTACAGCATCCTTACAGACTAAAATTTTACATTTCTAGCATCATTTCTCCTCCACAGACATGATGTTAGTTTCTATATATGTTCTGGAAGGAAATTCATTCAGAAAGTTGCAACATGTCACATATTATAGTTGCCATTTTTCATGATATGACCCCCAAACTGATGGTTTTAAGTGACCTGTGACCTATCTGATGACCCCATCTTCTAGTACAGCATCATGATGGGATCTTCTTCATACAGTCAGTTGTAATTATCATCCAGCATCCTTTTCTGGCGTGTCTGTTCTGTCAGCGCTGGCTTCACGTGTGCTATTTTCAGCCATTAGAATAATCAGATCGAAATCCGCCTCCTGCTTTCAAACACACTCCTTTTCAGCCCTCGTCCGCCCTGTTAATGTGCAGCTTTTAAAGCCTGTCATTTACATGAACTGGCATGTTAACTGCCACCAGCGCACGGGAACCGGGGAAGAAAAAGTACACACTTTTGAGCGTGTATAGTAGAAGAGTAGGCAAGCTTTGGGAAATATTTTAACGTCATGCAATTGCGTCTTCAATACTCTTAAAAATAAAGGTGCTTCAAAAGGTTCTTCAAGCAATGCCAAAGAACCATTTTTGGTTCCACACAGAACCATTCAGTCAAAGGTTCTTTAAAGAACTATCTCTTTTTCACCTTTTTATAATCTGAAGAACCTTCTTTTGTGGAACAGAAAGTTTCTTCAGATGTTAAAGCTTCTTTATGGAACCATTTAAGCAAAAATGTTTCTTCTATGGCATCGTGAAGCACGTTTATTTTTAAGAGTGTACACATATCGTCACTGTAAACTGGCCTGTCAATCATCTTATCACAGTGAACATCCTCCACATTTCATTTCCAATGGAAATGGCCAAACGGATGTTAATAAAAGTTCACATTGTTAGTTAAATGAAATATAACAAAGATAGCATTAAATAAATATTTTTATCTGGTTAAAAGTTGATTATTAGTAACTCAACCGCCTTTTTTTGGTGTTCGTATCAATATGTTAGTCTTAATGTTATCTATAAGGCAGTCTGCTCCAAAACAGTGACAAAATTCACATTTAGAAGATGTAAGCATTCAAGGCTTGCAGTTTGTCACTTCACCCACTTTTTTTTTTTTTTTTTTTTGACATCACATCATACTTCAACTTCTCATCAAATATTTTGACCAATCAAATACTCATAGAATCTGGTGCAACCACCTTTTATTGCATTTTATTATGCTGTAAATTATATACTGCAGCAGTTGTTTGAAGATTTGTTGCAGTTGTTTCTTCTATTTTTAATCAGAGATATATTGTCTAGATTAATAATGCCTGTATTCCCGGTGCCAGAAGCAGCGATTTATAGTCCAGCTTGAAGCTGAAGCGCGAGTGAATGTGTTTTCTGTTTGGCGATGTGAAAACACTTTTATCTCTTTCATCCTCTGAACAGGCAGAGGAACATTTTTAGATAACCAGCGCATTCCCACGATAAAGCATAATGAGTTTTTTTCAGCTGAGGTGGGACCTGAAGCTTCTGGTGTTCATGTGTCAGTAAGAGCAGGTCTTCCACAGACGCTAAAGATCCGTCTGCAGGACTCTGGGGAAGATAAGAGTGCAGCGAGGCCGTCTGAGATAATGCTGTGCTTTTAATCTTTGCAGAAAGGACTTAGATGCACATATGTTTTTATCAAGTAAAGAGATGCACACTTCACAAAACACCCTCCATATGAATCCAAGTGAAAACTTCCTGATGTTGAGAATGGAAAGCAACCATACAGCTCTTAAAGGGGTCATGCTACGACTTTGCTAAAAATAACTTCAATTTGTGTATTTGGTGTAATGAAATATGTTTATGCCCCAACTTTCTGAAACACGTACATTTTTACAAAATTGGTCTGAAAAGTGACGTGTGTTCTGATTGGCCAGCTATCCAGTGCATTATGATTGGCAGAATGCCTCAAGCATGTGACATAAATGTTACCCCCTCACCATACTGTGATGCAGTGTCCCAGCGCGACAAAACAAAAACAATAAAGCCCATTACAAACGAGCCATTTGTTGCATCCAGTGGGGACATAATTAGTGATTTATAATGACTTATACAGTCTTATTAAGTGTTGTGGTGCATATCGCGCTGCGTAAACATAAAACCATGTCTGCATACGTGACCTGGGAGAAACAACAAAGAGCAATGCACTCAGAGTTCGTCATCGTCCCGAATGCTATGTGAAACACACAACATCTCCACAACATGGCGCTGGCAGCAACACCGAGAGTAAAAGTAACGCCTTCTTTCTTTGCATGAATATTTGGGCAGTGTTATGCAAATCTTCCCACACAGTAACGTAGACATGTGGGGTGTGTTTAAACAAGCCGTTTTAGGAGGGTGTGGTTGACTCTTAACTTTTATAATATATAAAGAATATCTCGTTGGATTTGAGACTTTAGTGTTTGCAACTTTACAGATCTTCTTTATGCATCAAGAGTTTGTAACACTTTAAAGAGAAATGAACACTTGAAATTGCATCACATGACCCCTTTAATTGTTCTAAGGTGTATTGAAATGTGCAGTATGTGAATTTTACAAATTATGATTTTTTTTTTTTTTTCCAATGAATGGAATTTGAACAATGCCAATGCTTATTTTTAGCATATTTTTGTGGACTTACTGTGCGATCACCTGCCCAAAATGTTGCATAATATCGTTCAAGATGTTCATCTTAAAACCTATTTTTAGACCCATTCATATTTTTTGTCTGTGTTGACATTTTCATTGTTTTATTTTATTTAATTTTATTTTTTAAGACATAGAGTTTCTATTGTATGTTTTATAATATTTTAATCTTTCTCACCATGAGCCACACAGTGTCTGGGACAAACAACTATCTAATTTTGTGTTAAATTCAACTAAATTTGGCAATTGATCACATCAGTCAAAAAGTAGACACGCAGTTAAAATCATGGTTGACATTTCTTCTGGTTCATTCATCACACTTGAAATGGAAAGTCAAGTTGAGCACTGAGATGTAGCCATTATTTTGATGAGAGTGAAGCACATTTCCTTCCAGTTCTGACTGCACTGGTATTGCCTTCTGAGCGGTGATTGTAATAGAGTAGCCTAATGTTTGAGTGTCCCGTCCGTCACACGTTTGTGTAATCATGGGAATCATCAGAGACCACTGCAGCCGCTTGACGCTCACTGTGTTGACGTGGCAGCCCGACAGCAGGAATGTGTTGGAGTTTCACCTCCTGTAAGATTTAACCTGTGAACTCTTGCAGATTCCTGGTGGGAGGATGGTGATGATGATGAGACGTTTGTGCCGCAGTCTTCAGCTTTTCTTTTGTCAGAGATCTAGACTGACAGAACAGATTGTACTTGTGTGAACTCTAGAACATGAGCTGTAAACTCTACCTTAAAGGGTTAGTTCACCCAGAAATGTTAATTACCTTGTGTTTTACTCACCCGTGAGGCATCTTAGGTGCATAGTACTTTCTTCTTTCAGACGGAGTTATATTTAAAATAATATATTTAAAATTTTCATGGCTATTCCAAGCTCTATCACTGCTGTCAGCTGGTGTTAAGTCGAATAGTCCACAAGACGTCAAATAAAGTGTGCACATCAACAATAAAACGTGCCGCAGATGGCTTCGGGGGGAAATAAAGGCCTCCTGTAGTGAATCCATGTGTTTTGTATGAAAAATGTCTTCTGTTATCTGTCATACACTGAAGCCCGTCTGTTGACGTGAACAATCAGAGACAGAGTACGTGAGAATGCTGAAACAATTGAAATAGGAGTCGGATGGTCTTAAATTATTCATAATGACTTGACTTCTGTGTGTTCAGGTCTGTTGTCTGTGATGAGACTCGTCTTCATTTGTTCATCACTCTTCTGTTTCATGGCTGCTTGCAGGATTTGTGTGCTAAATATATCCCTGCCGTCGAGTCTGTGTATCTGTTTTTCTGTCTCTCGGCTGGTCTGACAGCTGTTTCCTGTACGGTGTGTGTGTCGCGATCAATGGAGTGGTCACCTGTGGCGATCTGTGACAGGAAACAGCATAGAGCAAATGGAAGAAGGAAAGTGATGAAGGGAAAGAGATTGAAGAGGTTGTGTTAACTGAAAATGTATGGTTATTTACCCAATCTGAAAAACATTGATAGATAATCTGCAGTGCGTTCAGATGAAGTATCTGCTCGGGTGAATCTAATGCTTTAGAAAACATTCCCACAGTAAACCTCGATCCTTGAAACCTTGAAATCCTTTATAATAGACAAGATAGACCATATAAGCATTAAGCAACTAAACACTAAGGCTTGTTTTAGTCTTATATTATCAGTGAACAAATTTTCATTCTTGTATTTTTCTGTTATTATTTTATTATAATAGATTTAGTCATTTTGTTGTGTATTTTTGTGATGATTTCTTTATATATATATATATATATTTTTTTTTTTTTTTTTCTTTGGTTTTAGATGCTTTATCACCAACTGTTAAACTAAGTTAAACAAAAAAAAAAAGAAATGGAATCCCTGCCCCAAAATGAAAATTTTGTCATTTATCACTTACCCACATTTCATTCCAAGCCCGTCAAAGCTTTGATCGTCTTCGGAACATAATTGAAGACATTTTGGATAAAAACCGGGAGGCTTGTGACAAGTATGAGTAAGACAGAAAAGTATGAAAAGCATCATCCGAATAGTCCATCAGCCATCAGTGGTTCAACTATAATGTTATGAAGCGACAATGCTTTTTGTACACGAAGAAAACAAAAATAACAATTTTATTTAACAATTAATCTTCTCTGTGTTTCTCCGCATCACCATTTGGAGAATATAAGCTGAACGCAGGCAGCTTGCATTCTTCAGTCCCTCCAGAAAATGGCGCTATGAGATCGCCTAATTTAATGCTTAATCAGCCAAAGGACGCATATTTATGCGGGGTCGCATTTTTTCAAATACGCCGCTCTTTTGCAGCATAAATTGCCGATTTCAGAAAGCAAAATATGCGGGGCTAGCATGACTTCATAATCCCTGTATTTTCGTTGCAAAAAACTCATATATTAGCATAAAGTTGAAAAATGTTGCGTTTAAAGTAAAGCACCATTTTCCCCCATTGCCATGGAAACCTTATGAAGTGACGTAATTACGTGACGTGAACATCATCTGCAAACCCCAAAGTGAAACCAGGGTGAAACTTGAAGCACGCAAATCATTCTAATTTTCCAAAAAAAACAAGCGCAAAAAAACACGCGAAGCAGTTTCCAGATTTGTTACATGACAGTGGAGCCAAATTGTATTGCGAGAACTTGCAAAAACTGCAGTTTGATGAAATAGAGAATAAAAGATGATTCCCCCAACACCCCCTTCTCACTAGGCTACTAACACTTGTAGTTTCATTCAGATGTTGATGCAACTTTACAGTTGTAAGATTGCATTTTTTTGTTACAGAACAGTACCAAAAACGTACAGTTGTAATTATATTAGTAGTATGTAAAATAATTTACGTTGCGGTAAGAGATTGCAACTTAAGTATTCTGTGATTTAGTATGCTCGCTTATCATAGGAAGTAATAAGAAATTACTCTTTACATTAAGGTAGTAGCCTAGTGAGAAAAAGGTGTAGAGGGAATCACCTTTTTTCCTCTTTTTCATCAAACCGCAGTTTTTGCAAGTTCACGCAATTTCATCACATAAAATTGCAAAAATATCCAGCATATTCCATCGCATTTTTTAAGAAAACGTGCCGCAAAATCAAGGATTTTTGCCCGCAAGAATCACAAAAATAATCAGCGTTTTTCTGGAGGACTGATTCTTCTGTGTCAGCCGTGTTGCATGATGCGCTGTTTTCATTCAAACCAAAGCGTGAATACACACAGAAAACATATCCTTGCGTCGCAGGTGATAGGAGACAGATCTTTAGTGAGATCTTTAAAACATATATTTCACCGTTTAGATTCAGTGAATGTTCCAGGTGGACCTGAGAGGAAGATTTTATTTTATTTTATTAATGTTATGAGCCGTCTATCTGACCAGTGACCTTCCAGCAACTTCCTCATCCAGATGAACGGTCAAGGCCTGCCTGATCGCTCTATCATTACCTGGTTTCCTTTTTCAGTTCCATTGAGGTTTCACAGAATAAAAAATAGATGGGGAGCGATTGAATGAGACCGAGAGGTCAGGAGAGAGAAACCCGTTCAGAGGTACAGTAGTCATGCCGGATTTTGCTTGTGGTTACTTCGGTACGGTAATGATGCCAAACTGTTGTGAGTTTGAGTTGATGCTTTGAACGTGCAGACTTACCCCTGACACACTAAAGCACACGCTGCTCCAGAGAGAGAGGAGGAGAGGTTGTGAAAGAGAAAGATCCCCGGGGAACCCTGGAGAACAGGCTTCATCCTTAACACCAGCCAGTTTCCCGCTCCTCAGCTGTCACTATAGAAACCCCTCGTTATTTTGATTTCTGGAAGACGTCGCCATCGCAGTAGATGGATGTGCAGAGGGAAAAGATGGACATTTCTGCAGTGTGGGATGTGATGTGGACTGATCGGCCTCTCGTCCTGATTAGCGGCACATTAGACCATGAGCAGATGTTTCTGAGAGTGCTTTCACTCACGCGGTCGTTGCAACTTTGCGGTGATCCGTGTTGGGAAAGCTAGTTTGAAACTAGTTTCTCATGTCTCAAAAAAAGTCATTTTATGTGCAGTTATGTTTTGGTAGAAATGTTTAATTCTTTTAAGAACTGTTCATTGAAAGGTTCTTTGAGAAAACAAAAAAGGGTCTTCTGTGGCATTGCTTCTTTAGGAACCTTAATTTTAAAGCGTGTAGTGAATGAGACCAATTGATCTTTTGTGATTGTATATTTTTATACGCTTTTATCCAATGATCCCAGTCCTCTGGACAGGTCACGGAAAGGTTGTGGGAGCTCGTCACCTCCAGATGAACCAGAACACACTCTTCCTCTGGCAGAGTTAGCGCAGTGAAATGAGTTAAAGCTCAGATCTCGGTGTTCTGTTGAACATCAGCAGATAAAAAGCCTGCGTGTCTCCTCCTGCTTTTAGTTGAGTTTGTCTAGAAAGTTTGAGAGATTGTCTCGGTGGCTTTGCGTTTCTTAAAACACTTCAAAACTTTTCATGTGAAAGAATAAATGAAAGTAATATTTTTTATAATTTCTGGTTGAAATAAAACAAAGATAAGAGTTTGTGTGAGTGTGTGTGTGTGTGTGTGTGTGTGTGTGTGAGTGTGTTGACTGGTAATATACGCTTAAAGAATATCGTCTGATATATACATATCAGACTTTTTTTTTTTAATCAGTAATATTTGTATTGTCCTAAGCCCCCCAGAACACATATCAGTCAGCTTTAGTGTGTGTTTGTACTGTATAGACTGTACCCCCAAAAATCTAGTTTGTTTGAGATTTGAATTTGATAGTGTTATTGTTTTCTTTTTGTTTTGGTACCGTTCTTCATCCACTAATCGTTTTCTGGCACTTTCTGGTCATGATGAAGCTGTGTTTCGTGCTCGGTGTGTCTCCAGTACCGTGGCGGATCAGAGCAGTGTGTGTTTTCATGCAGAAACGCTCTCGGGATGAATGACAGATAGTCGCGTTGCTCCTGAGGGATTTCACACTGAACGTCGAAGCCGTTCACAACTTCCCCTCTGTTTAATCAGCTCTTGTGATTTCACTGTGCCAGACTGCTGATGAGTTACACTAGGAAAGTGTGTGTGTGTGTATGTGTGTGTGTGTATGTGTCTGTCTGTGTGTGTGTGTGTGTGTGTGTGTGTGTGTGTGTGTAAGCGCAGGTGTTTGGTCTTCAGTCTGCTCAGTGTAAAGGAGAATCCCAGGAGAATGAATATTACTTATTTTAGCTATATATTTGGTTTTGTATAACAGGTTGTTATTTTATTTTCTTCTTCTTCAGGATATACAGCTTTATAATAATGTTCACAATTTAAGTGTTTATTCAAGATTTTTAATTACAAATTTTAGCCAGACTCCTCTGATTTACATTAATATATTGTGGATTTACACATATATATTCTTATAACTACATGTTCAGTACTTTACATATTTGTTGTTTTTGTCCTCATAATTCATATCAATTTTTCAGATTTTTTTTCCAAATAATACAAATACTCTGCTATATTAATATAAGCCGTGAGTGCAGACCTTGCTGCGTGTGAGCGTATCCTCCTCCCGTTCTCTCTCTTTCTCGCTCCATCACTCACGCTGGTGTTCCTCTTGTGGAGCTGGCAGATCGTAGCTGGACTCGTATGTGTGCTGATCGCTCAGGATCCTGTGCGTCTGTGAGTATACAGTATTCACGTCTGTCTGTAGAGATGAACAGTACTGTTCTTAATCTGCATCAGTGCTTCTGAGATCTTCAGTTTGATTCTGTTCTGCATTGTTTATATTTCTATTACTGATGCGTCCGCATTACAGTATAATGAATGATGGTGATGTTTACAGAGTATTTACAGTGAAGATATGTGTGTGTGTGTGTTGTGGCGATTAGTTGGACTCTTCAAAGTTCAGTAGTCTCTTTCTGGGTGACACTTACTGCTGTTATTTTGTTTGCTCTTGTTGTTTCAGACACGTAATGAGGCTTTTCTTTGACTCATATAATGAGTTTATGACTGATGGAAGTGATGCTCATGTGTTTGATTCGTGGTGCCCGTTGCGTCCAGCATCAGTGCTCATGCCAGTGTTAGTGATTTGAACAAACCTTTAAAACGAACTTAAGCATGAAATGTCGTTGTGTAACTCATCCTGAAGCTGGACTGGATGTGCTCAGTTTGACGGTCTTGAAGAGGATATTAACCCTGTAAATGCAACTAATGGATATTATGTTGACTTGATATGTATTGGATGAAATATATTTATTCTCTCTTTGTGGCTAAATTTGATATTTTATGTCAATATTTTTTATTAGTTATTAAAGGATCAAAGGACAAAAAAATAAATTGCTTATCATATTTAAAGTTATAAATAAAATAAAAAAGCAATAAATTATTTTGCAGCAACAGAATGAAGCCTACTTTGCTATCAAGTTTTTTAAAGCACATTTGCCCCCCAAAAACGATTGTGATGCCCCAAAATTTTTTCTTATTTTTTTTTATTTATTTATTTTTTTTCATTTTATTTTAAAGGAAAAGTGTTCTTTAAATTACTGAATATATATATATATATATATATATATATATATATATATATAAATTTTATTTATTTTTTTATTTTTTTTTTGGAAAAAAATAATTATACAGATTTTATACACAATATAAATTTAATTTTGTTTTTAAATTTCAATTTCTTGTAGATTTATTTGACTATATGGTTTGATCTAATCTTCGCGGTGAAATATACTAATCTGACAAGTTTTCTCCTGTTTTCATGTGTCTCCTTGTTTTAAAACCCGGTAGTAAGTACAGTATTTCAGATGTTTCCAGTATGGAGGTGCTATAGTTCCCTCAGCAGTTGTTTGTCAGTGATTTCTCTATGACAACACCCTCATATGGCCCTTTGTCGTTTTGTAATGTTTGGGCTTTGACTAAACCGCTGATGTACTCTACACACACGCTCCTGTGAGGTGTTGATGCTGAAACGGGCCTTCAGAATTTGGAGAGTAAAGGAGGTTGCAAAAGAAAGGTACACTATAGCAGTCACAGGAGATGAAACCCCTGAGCCGCTGTGTGCTGCTAAATCTACTCCACTTTCATTTGTCTGAGAGGAGCACGGAAGAGAGAGAGCGTTTGGAGTGAAGCGCAGGGAATGGCGTGGGTGTAGCAGGGAAGATAACTGTCATCGCAGTGCACATCGCTCACCTCTACACAGTTTTGTGACAGTAAGTGTCAGTTTTTAGGGAGGGAGGTGTACGGACTGTACTTGTCTCCGATGTGTGTGGTCCCGTCACTGTCTTATGAGATCTGGATGTTGTTCAGCGCTAAATCAAATGCTTGTGTCCGAAGAAACAGTGTGAGGCTCACTTTGAAGATGGAGGTCACGGCAATCTAAACATGGCTGCGTCCCAAAACACAAAATTCTGCTACACAGTCAAAGTATGTACTTCAGTGGTAATGAAAGTGCATACGTTGGAGTGTTTAATTAAACCAACATATGTTCAAACATTTTCATTAGACACCAGGCTGTCTCTCTGGCTTTCATTGATCAATATTGACTTCTTAAAACATGTTTCTGGTCTTAATGTGAACGATTCATCAGTCCAGGTTATTCTAAATAATATTTTGTCTTCATAATTTTACATAAACAATAAGACTTTTTTTCAGCTGACATTATCATTCCCTGAATAACCACATTCCTTTGGAAATATTCCACAACACAAATGCAGTATTGTCTTTGAATTCTTTGTGGTTTAGAGAGAAAAAAAAAAAGTCAAATATTTATCCTGACATTTGTCACCATTTTTCTACAGATGAATTAGTTGAAAGAGATCAGTTACAAACTTTTTAGCACCTATTAGTCCAAATGTCTTCTATGCATGATTATTGACAGTCCTAATGCATGCATGTTTGTTCATTTTGGTGTACCTTTCTTTTGCATCCTGATTTACTCTGCAAAAAAAAATTAATGGATGCATGACAGTTCGTTTTAACCCAAATTCATGCATGAATGGCTGTTTTTAGGCTAAATATGTACATGCATGACAGTTCATATTAGTAGAAATGCATGCATGCAAGACTGTTTGTATTAGCCAAATGTGTGACTTTTTATAACAGTCTAAATCCATCCATGTATGCAAAATAGATAACATTAGCCAAAATGCTTGCATGCATTAATATTGGTCCCAATGCATACATGCAGAATAATTCATATTAATCCAAATGGATGCATGCATGACTGTTCATACAAGTCTGAATGTATGCGTGCATGACTGTTTTTATTAGTTTGAATGTATACATGTGTGATGGTTCATAATAGTATAAATGTGTGCATGCATGCAAGATCGGTAATATTGGTTACCAATGCATGCAAATGGATGCATGAGGAATGCTTTAAGAATTTTCCACAAATAGTAAACCACCAACACAATCACTTTTTTCAATTCATAGTATATGCTGATTCTTGTCCTGCATACTACATAGTGAAGGTGGTAATGGTAATTTCCATTAATGATTCCACAATAGTAGTAGTATCTTTATTGAATTATTAGTGAATTGTACATATGAATCACGTTAAGAAAGTAGTTTTGCATTTTATGATATGAACATAACAGTTTATTTTAAAACCTTTGAGCTCATAGCTGATCTTTGTGCATTAATTTCATCTTCCAAAAACACACATATCTTAGAGTTAGTGCTGCTGATTACCATACTAAAGCCGCGTTTCCACCGCAGGAACTTTACCCAGGAACTAGGGACTTGGTCCGGTACTTGGTGTGTTTCCACCGCAGGAACCAGGAACTAAATAAAAGTTCCGGGTAAAAAAATGCCCCCCAGAAAGTCCCTGCTGGCGAGGTGGTACTTTTTTAAAGTTCCGGAACTTTCGGGGGCGGGACTTTGGCGCTAAACATCCTGATTGGTTGAGTTCATGCAGCATTGGTTGAGTTCAACCACCATTTATTCGGATCAACATTTTCAAAATATTACTGTTATTGTGTCATGAAATGTAATTTTAAAAGTATTTCAGGCGAGAATGTAGTTGTTTGAAACTTAAATCTGTTGTTTATTTATAAAGACAGCGCCTATTTAAAAATGTGTTTCGCTGATCTCGTAGACGGTGAGCTCCACTCGATCAGCGGGAGCTCAGTCCTCATGTATCCGCAGAGAGCAGCCTCTCCTGGGATAGACCTTCTGATATGTGCCGCTGGCTCTGATGTGTCTTTAGTGGTTAAACATAACATATAATTCAGCTGCGGGGTAAATCTAACAGGTTTTCTTTGTTCTGTATTCAATTTATCTATATGTAAAAATGAAAATAAAAAGGCAAGTCTATATAATATTTCTTTCATTGTAATGGCTGTATATAACGTTACACTTATCCCTGAACTAAGTACATTTCTGCAGCTGTTATTATGTTTAAATGAAAATGAAAGGAGGCAGTGGTATTTTATATCCTATTTCGTTTTATTGTAAATATACTGAGGGGAAAATTGCAGTAGCCAAAGCAATCTGAGTTCACGCAGCATTGGTTGAGTTCAACCACCATTTATTCTTATAATTTTCAAATATTACTGTTATTGTGTCATGAAATGTAATTTTAAAAGTATTTCAGGCGAGAAGTAGTTGTTTAAAACTCAAATCTATGGTTTATTTATAAAGATCATGCCTATTTAAAAAATGTGTTTCGCCGATCTCGTAGACGGTGAGCTCCACTCGATCAGCGGGAGCTCAGTCCGCATGTATCCGCCGAGAGCAGCCTCTCCTGGGATAGACCTTCTGATATGTGCCGCTGGCTCTGATGTGTCTTTAGTGGTTAAACATAACATATAATTCAGCTGCGGGGTAAATCTAACAGGTTTTCTTTGGTCTGTATTCAATTTATCTATATGTTAAAATGAAAATAAAAAAGGCAAATTTATATAATATTTCGTTTCATTGTAATGGCTGCATATACACATTTCCCTGAACTAAGTACATTTCTGCAGCTGTTATTATGCTTAAATGAAAACGAAAGGAGGCAGTGGTATTTGATATCATATTTCGTTTTATTGTAAATATACAGTAAGGAAATTTGCAGTAGCCATGACGAGCAGACTGAAGTTATCAAGTACGCTGCTGTTTATAGATTTACCGGACTTGCGTCGTCGCGGATATCACACTCCTGAGACGAATGCACAAAGTCTGAACCAACTACCGAGGATGCACGTCCAAAATCAGCATACTTTTTTTTTTTTTTTTATCAGCGGTACTTTGTATTGAGAAACGCGCGCATACCTACGTCACCAGTCTATTTGCCTAATCTACCCGGTACTTTACACCGCGGTGGAAACGCAGAAAGCAACAGGTCTGGGGGGAAAAAAGTTCCTGGGAAAAAAAGTTCCTGGTACAAATGTTCCGGGTAATTTCGGTGGAAACGCGGCATTACACAATCACTCCAACAGGCCGTTAATCACATGTAGGTGCCAAATGGCATGTGTCCAAGGAAAGCTCATAAAGATACAGATCGCATTTGTGTGTCTGTATACAGTGCTGACAGGGAAGTGTGCAGGAAGTGCGCTGAATGTCTGGTGGCCGGAATCAATTTGTGTGAAGGCTGCTGGCGCAGGTATTGCTTTCGCGATATGATCTCGGATGTCCATATATTAGAGGTCATGGCAGAGAAAGAAGACAAGGGCGGTAAAAACCCCTGACCGCTCATTTGTACGTTTACTGGAAAAACAATTCCACTGCACAGGATTGTAAGATATGATAGTGGCATTATCACCCTTATTTGAAAATGCTGTCAGTGTTTAGAAAGTTTGCTTGTTATCCTGTGAAAGCAAGAAAGTGTTTACTATTATTATTTTTCCTTGAAGGACAAAGGTAGATTACAACAGTGAAAATCTCATTAATTCTTTCTATGCATTAAATCTTTCTATGCAGAACTTCCTTAATTTTAAGGGATAGTATATACTACTATACGCACAAGACAGTATGAAAACAACATGTTTTTAAAGTCTTTTTTGTGTGTGTGAAAGTACTGTTTTTTTATACACTAGTGACTAGTGTTTTGATGTCTATCATTGTTCGTTCTGTCTGTCGTTCAGCCTGTCCTATCTAACGTTCAGTCTGCTGTTCTATCTTTTTTTCAGTCTGTAGTTCTGTCAGTCTGTTATTCTATAGATCTGTCCTTTGGTCTGTTCTATCTGCCATTCTTTTGTTTGTTTGTTTTTTATTCTGTCTATTGTTTGGTCTGTTATTCATTTGGTCTGTTTGTTCAGTCCGTCGTTCTATAGTTCTGTGCTTCTGTCTGTTCTATCTATTGTTTGGTTTGTCACTCTATTGGTCTTTTATTCTATCTATTGTTCATCCTGTCATTGTATTGGTCTGTTGTTCAGTCTGTCGTTTAACTGGTCTGTCCATTGGTCTGTTCTTACTATTGTTCAGTTTGCGGTTTGATCAGTCTGTCCTACTGTTTCTGTCTGTCTGTCTGTCTGTCTGTCTGTCTGTCTGTCTGTCTGTCTGCCTGCCTGCCTGTCTGTCTGTCTGTCTGTCTGTCTATCGTCTGTCTGTCTGTCTGTCTATCGTCTGTCTGTCTGTCTGTCTGTCTGTCTATCGTCTGTCTGTCCTACTGTATCTGTCTGTCTGTCTATCGTCTGTCTGTTTGTCTGTCTGTCTGTCTGTCTGTCTGTCCTACTGTGTCTGTATGTCTGTCTGTCTGTCCTACTGTGTCTGTCTGTCTGTCTGTCTATCGTCTGTCTGACTGTCTGTCTGTCTGTCTGTCTGTCTGTCTGTCTGTCTGTCTGTCTGTCTGCCTATCGTCTGTCTATCGTCTGTCTGTTGGTCTGTCTGTCTGTCTATCGTCTGTCTGTCTGTCGGTCTGTCTGTCTGTCTGTCTGTCTATCGTCTGTCTGTCTGTCTGTCCTATCTATCTGTCTGTCTGTCTGTCTGTCTGTTGGTCTGTCTGTCTGTCTGTCTGTCTGTCTATCGTCTGTCTGACTGTCTGTCTGTCTGTCTGTCTGCCTATCGTCTGTCTATTGTCTGTCTGTTGGTCTGTCTGTCTGTCTATCGTCTGTCTGTTGGTCTGTCTGTCTGTCTATCGTCTGTCTGTCTGTCTGTCTGTCCTATCTATCTGTCTGTCTGTCTGTCTATCGTCTGTCTATCTATCTAGTCTGTCTGTTTGTCTGTTTGTCTGTCTGTCTGTCTGTCTGTCTGTCTGTCCGTCCGTCTGTCAGTTCGTCAGGGGAAAAAGGGAAAAAGGGAAAATCTGTCTGTCTAGTCCATCTCTCTCTCTCCCTGTCTTGGTGTGTTGGCGGTGTTTATAGTCTGGCAGTAGAGAGTAGTCCGAGACTTGAAGAAACACACGTTCATGTTTGCGCTGGCAGATTGTCAGGCCATATGTGTGTGTAACAGACAACATGGAGAGGTGCTGACAGTCAGATCTGGTCGTGATCAGATGTGTTGGTGGGAATTTGAGTGATTTATTTATAAAAACTAAAGGCTGGCCAGATCTGTCCTACATCTGTACAGCCTGCGTTTCATCTTCCTTTCATTATCTCATCTCATCCTGTGTTCTGAATCCTTTACATGAACACTTCTGTAGCAGATCACGTCCCAGTAAACATCTGGCATGATGTTAAAGGGGTTTAGGAATGCTTTTTCTTAAGTCAATTTATAATGTTAGTCAAAGTGTTTCTGAAGCACACATTTTAGATGCTTTCATTTCATCCATATTGTACATTTCAGTGTATATTCGAACATACAAAACTGGTTCCCTGTGTTTATTTATTGGCTCAAAAGAGATTGTGTTTTCTGAGAATACATAACATCAATAAAATGAATAAACTCAATCTCATTTCATTCCAAACCCTTATGACTTTCTTTTGTGGAGTACAAATGTTATAAACTTGTACTAGTCTCTCTTTTCCATGCAGTTTCAGTTAATGGTGATTGAAGCTTTCATGCTTCAGAAAGAACACTAAAGGGTCACGAGTCATATAAACGTTTGTTATGATACCGTTATGATGCTCTCTTATACTTTTCAAAGCTTGAAAGCTCCATTCATCATTGTAATTGCATGGAAAGTCATACAGGTTTGAAATGAATTGATGATGAGTAAATGATGGCATTTTCCTCATACCACACTCTCATTGCTATTTTCACGATGCAGTAATGAAGACCTGTCTGTGTGTTGGGTCTCAGTCACTCTATGAACGTGTATATGAGTGTGTTTATCTCCTGCTGGGAGTCTGAGGGGTTTTTCTGAGAGCTTTCTGCCCCCCGTCGACCTCTATTCATTGACAGTGTAATGTTGTTGAACACATGGTCAGCGATTCATTACCGGCATATTCTCATTTCATTCAGCAGTGTCCCGGATTACACATTAACCTCGTTTACACCTGTCTCCACTATGAATCCAGTTTGGATGCTAAAATTAACTTGTGTTCGGCATCTGGTATATGGGATCAGAATCCCGCCTAAAGTATTGCAGTCAGGGATAAAAAAAAATAACAAGCGTGAAAACTAAATTTAAAAACGCAAGTATAAATATAATATACAAGATTTGAAAATGAAAGCAACGTTTTCAGAATAGCAAATAATAGTCACAGATTAAAAATTAATTAAAAAAATATTATAATGAATTTTCAAAAATAGTAAGCATGAATCAGCTGTCAGCTACGAAAAACATCTTTCCATTAAGGACACTGTTATATGTGTCTTCCTGTCACTGCTGAAGGCCTGCCTGGCCCTCCGTTAATATTAAATTAGTAAATTGCAGGTGCATCTAAAAAAAAATTTGAATATCATGGAAAATGTATTTTATTTTTGGTAATTTAATTTAAAAAAGCAAACTTTATTAAATTCTAGATTCATTGAACACAAACTTTTTTTGTTTTCATGATGATGGTTATGACTTACAGCTAAAGAAAATTATTATTATTATTATTATTTTTTCTATTCACTATATATTAATTATAACTGTATTGTTACTTGAAATTATACCTATATATTATTTTTCAAATACATAAATACATTTCTTAATACTAAATAAAATAAAATAAAAATGTACGTTTTCTTGATAATATTGTTTTCTCTCTCTCCCTCTCTTTCTCTCTCTCTCTCTCTCAAAAATAGTTTAATATTTTTTCCTAGTGTATAAAGCCATATGTGATACATGACATGAGCATTCACTGCATATGAGGAATGACCATCGATCGTATGTTGTGAATCACCTGTAGTGTGTGTGTGTGTGTGTGTATGCGTGTTGTGACTGACAGATGGAGGGCGTTCGATTGGTCCGCACACATCTGTTGCTTTCAGCTAATTCATCTCATTAGTGAGATGTTTGCCGGGGGACTGAGAGACGTGTGTGTATGTGTTTGTGTGTGAGCCGTGGGTGGCAGATTGCATCGCCCAATTCCTTCCTGCGCAGGTCACAGGGTCACCTTGCATCGATTGCTCCTCAAAACATCCAAATCTGAATCTGACAAGGATACACACTCACAATAACATGTGCATGACACACACACACACACACACACACACACACAATCACCTGCACATTCATGCAGTCGTGAACGCCCCCACACACACATATATGAGCAGTATCCATGTGCATGTGCGTTTGTTAAGTGAGTTCAAATGTAGAATTTCATAAAGTGGTGTTCTACTGAATAATTAATTATTTATTCTGTCCGAACGCACAGATGGTCGTATGACATGACATGAACTGTGATTTCTGCATACGTACTTGTACATATTTATAACTGTTAGGATAGTTGTCACTATGCCAACACCCCCATGGCACCATGACAATGTCTAAAGGGAGGAGCTGAAGTGACATTCCTGAAGGGATGTTCAAGGTTCAAGTGCAGATAATGCACATAAGGAAATGTGGTCACATAATTTTAACATGGAAAAATAACCTTTTTTTATCATACTTGTAGTGATGCACTTACAATGTGGCAGGCTTCTGGAGTCTTTAAAAGCATAAATGTGGTGAATTTCATTAATAGTTCATTAAAAAACATTTACTAATTGATTTGAAAAGCATCTAAATTGCAGCATCTGAATTTTTCTGTGCATTATGGGTGATTTTATTTAGATATTTTTTGCATGATACCAGATATAAGAGCATTACTTGTCCACGTTTGCCTCATTTTAACATTTATGTTTGTTTTTGGGGGCTGCTTTTGATACTCTTTTAGTGTTTATTGCACTATATGCACTTATTGGTGAGTTGAGATAATTTTTTTGTTTTGTTTTAATAATGGACTAGTATCTGTTTAATTAAAGCAGGAAAATGCAAGACTGAAACCAGAGAATTTGGTAAATTTAGGTAAAAATTTGATAAATTAAACGTTTTATAGGACCTTAGAAATATTATTTTTCTTAAGCTTTTAATAAATTGTGGTAAATTGCATAAACTTTATGATTTCAATTAATTAGACTTGGTTTTTTATTTCAAAAATTTTATTTAAATTTTAAAGTCGTCCAGCAAATTTCAATTGGAACAAATGGAATTTTGGAGAAAATTAAAAAGCGTCCTATGGAAAAAATGGATTTCATAGGGTCCTATAATGAACATCTTGAACAGATACGTTTGATGGAGTTTAACTTTGTATTGAACCCAGAATGTTGTATACATGTTAATCAGGATAGAGTAATTTAATTTCAGTTCTCTCTGTGAAAATTGAAGGCACATTCATGGAGGTGTTTTGTAAAACATCCGGCAAACTAATTTTGCTGCGTATTTTAAACCTACTCATTATCTCCAGCTGAGATACATCTGTACATGATATACTGTAGATCTCAGTGTGTTTGCTGACAAATAATGTTTGAAATGAGGATCTCACTCACACTCTGTGCAGTGGCTTTAAAAATGATTGGACAAAAAGGAAGGTCTGAATGCCATAAAGTTAGCTGATAAAATATCTATAGCCTGAAGACCATGAGCTTGCCCTCGCTTCTTAACATCTGTCATTTAGGCATGTTGACTTTAAAGTTTAGTTTTTAGTCCATAATCCATAATATTGTTTCTTCCAGTAAAAAAGTTGTCTCCTCTTAATCAGGAGAGATCAAGCATAATTTACAAGCTAAAACTGTCCAAAACAAGTGTGTTTTGTTGGATTTTGATGTGAGAGGAAAACAGGAGATGGACTTTTTCACAGGAGGAAGCGTTATTATGGATCACAGACTCATATTTTAACCAAAAGTGACAGATTGAAGTCAAAATGTTTTGTCGGATTTGTTTCATTGTCACATAGACAGACAGAAATGGAGAACACAGAATGCAAGGGATCTAATTTTTTTTACACCAGTCATTAAACACACACACACACACAGACACACAGTGATTTCTTTTTATAGAACAAGTTCTCATTAAAGACAAATAATTATTCTGACGGCTGAAAGAGATGCTGCGTGTGTTTGTACACATGAGCATCAGCAAAGGGTCTTTTTGTTTGCACTGAATTTAGAGAGCTACCGTATTCACATTTTGAGTTTTGAATATGTTAATGATCTTTTGTGATTAGCTGAACTCTTTGTATTAGTGTAGTTCACACTGTAGTGTGTGGACGGCTATATGTTAATGAGCACTTGCTTGTGGTGTCATGAATCACGGATATTTATTAGATTAGTTTCAGTAAATATTGTGAGGAAGATCTGATTTTCTGAAGATCTGAAGCTTTTCACTTCGGAGCCAAGCAATAACATCATTCTCCTCCATCCAAGTGTCTGCAGTGAGCTACGACTTCAACGTGCTCTTGGAAGCTTTTGGTGTTGGCGATAAGGTGTTTCAGCTCGTCCCTGTGTCGAGTTAGTTATGCACTTCAGGTTGCAATACCCCCTGTTGTGCTTCAAGTGACTATTCTCATGTGTGCCTCAGCAGATAAAAAAGCTTTTCCCTAAAATAAAAATCGTGGATGAGTTATCTTTCCACTGCGGGAAGTTGACCATCTTGGAGCTGCCAACCAGGCTCCACTACCTTCAGGGGGGTGGAATCCCATTGCTGCTGCCACGATCTGGGGCTTGTTCTGGCGGCCAACAGACGAGAACCACTTCTAGCAGTAAAGAAGGTGGTTTGAGAGTTACAGGGGTGGCAAATCTCACAGGGAGCCAACCCTCTGGAGACCATCACTCCTCCAGCACCTCTGATCTAGTGGAGTGACCCACGGAAGGCACTGGGCCCTCTTCAATGAGCATACCAGTGGTATACAGTGGACCTTTCCTTGACCAGATGTCAATCTCAGCCTCCAAGTTGTGGAAGGCACCTTTTACTGCCAGAAACCAGCCTGATGTTTCCTTCTCCCTCACTACCCTTGATGGTGGTGCAGCAAGGGGGTATACAGGGGTCTCCCCGATGGAGCGGATGGTTGCGTTGCAGTTGTGTCCTAATACTCCCTCAACTCGGCAGGGCAAACCATGCCTGCCCTCCCTGGTCTGTACAGCCAACGAGTTGTCTCGAGCAATGCTCCCGGGAGAATGGCGACTCCATCCCCAGATGGTCCAGCTGATTTGGATACAATTCGGAGCCGCCCAGGTAGACCTGTTTGTTTCTCCAGAGACCTCTCACTGCCATTTGTTCTACTCCCTGACCGAGGAAAAACTCTGGACGGACACACTGGCACACAGCTGGCCACAGGACCTACGCAAATATGAGTTTCCCCAGTAAGCCTTCTCGCACAGACACTGTGCAAAGTCCACAAGGATGAGGAGCAAGTCTTGATAGTGGCAGTGTATTTGCCCACTCAGAGATGGTTCCTCGACCTACTGCTCCTCGCGACAGCCCCTCCTTGGCCAATACCTCTGAGGAAGGATCTACTGACTCAGAGCAAGGGCTCCATTTGGCACTCACGTTTAGACCGTTTACTTTTTTTCCAAAGCGCACTTGAAGCACTCGGGTACTTGCGGGAAAGGATGAAGCTGATTTCTTAGTTATTGTCACATGAACCACGGTGCGCTTGCGGCATTCTGAAAAGTTGAGATGTTTTTAACTCGATGCGGTGCGGACGCGCCTGGATGCTGGCTTCCATATTATGAGCGCGCATACGCTTCCATTATGAGTAAGCATACCGCGCGCCTACAGTACATTGGAAATAACTAACTTGAGCGTGCAAAAGACGCGATATTTGAATGGCCCTTATCGTTACACGTTGCTTTCTGACCAAGCGCGTGCTGTCACACACACACACATTCACTTGAACACAACGCACTCACGCTAAATCACTCGATCACTCACACACAAATGCTCTCTCTCTCTCTCTCTCTCTCTCTTTCTCTCTCTCTCTCACACACACACACACACACTCTCTCTCTCTCTCTCTCTCTCTCTCTCTCTCACACACACACACTCACACTCATTGTAATATGCACGTTTCTTTTTTTTCGCCGAGTGTATTTCTGTAATACAGTGTTAAAGGATTAGTTCACATAAAAATGAAAATTTCCTAATCATTTACTCCTCCCAATGCCATCCAGGATATCCATGGCATTTTTTTCTTAAATTATGTATTTGGTGACTCGACAGTTGGTGACTCGACTACAACACTGGCATGACCTCATCGTCAGGTTCCTTAGAGGGGCCGAGAGGTTAAATCCTTCCCCCCTCTATACCCTCTTGGGACCTGACTCTAGTGCTTTAAACACTAAAGCAGGGCCCCTTTAAGCCTTTTCATTCAGTTGAGCTAAAGTTTCTTTCATTGAAAACTCTGCTCCTGCTTGCACTGGCCTCCATTAAGAGGGTTGGGGACCTGCACGCATTTTCGCTTGATGATTCGTGCCAAGTGTTTGGACCGACTTACTTTATGGTAATCCTGAGGCCACGGCCCAGCTACATGCCCAAGGTTCTCACTACACCCTTCAAAGACCAAGTGGTGAACCTGGAAGCTCTGCCCCTGGAGGAGGCAGATCCAGCCCTGGCTTCGCTCTGTCCATTTGAGCATTAAGATGCTACGTAGACACAAAGCTTCAGGACCTCAGACCAGCTCTTTGTCTGTTACGGAGGCTGGCAAAAGAGGAATGCTGTCTCTTAGCTGTCTCTGTTGGGAAGTCATGGCCTAATGGTTAGAGAGTTGGACTCCCAATCGAAAGGTTGTGAGTTCGAGTCCCGGGCCGGCAGGAATTGTGGGTGGGGGGGAGTGCATGTACAGTTCTCTCTCCACCTTCAATAACACGACTTAGGTGCCCTTGACCAAGGCATCGAACCCCCAACTGCTCCCCAGGCGCTGCAGCATAAATGGCTGCCCACTCCTCCGGGTGTGTCTTCACTGCTCTGTGTGTGTGTGTGTGTGCGTGTGTGTGTGTGTGTGTGTGTGTGTGTGTGTGTGTGTGTGTGTGTGTGTGTGTGTGTGTGTGTGTGTGTGTGTGTGTGTGTGTGTGTGTGTGTGTGTGTGTTCACTGCTCTGTGTGTGTGCACTTTGGATGGGTTAAATGCAGAGCACAAATTCTGAGTATGGGTCACCATACTTGGCTGAATGTCATCAGCCAAGCTTATCAGGCACAGGGTGTGCCCTGCCCACTCAGGTTGCGAGCTCACTCAACTAGAAGTGTTGCATCCTCCTGGGCGTTGTGGCACCTTGCTGACAGATATTTGTTGAGCTGTGGGCTGGGCAACCCACATCACATTCGCTAGATTCTATAGCCTTCTGTGTTCTCACCTCAAATTGGTAGTGGCACAGAGAGGCCCGGTCAGTGTCGGCTTGCTATAACTGCTCCAGAGTGTCAAGCTATGAGGTCACCTTAGTAAATTTTCAATGTTCAAAAATGAATATGTTCTCTAAATAACTAATCTGCTGTGCATATGGTATGAAAATGATTGCTGCGAGACACTGGCGGAGTGAACGAACGAGGCTTGAGAGAACTGCGAGTGAGGGCTTACTTTTTAGAAGCTTATTTTTTGGTTTTATTTGTTTTCATAGTAATATCAGGCAACACTACAATGCTCACCAGAACATAAAAAAAAAAAAAAACATCAAACGGTGATATTATGTCAGAAACGTTATCAGAACAGTAGCATATAACACTAATGCAGATATCTGGAGAACAAGTAGATTACGTCTATGCTATTTCATATTGTAGTTACATTTTCACAAACAACATTCATAAGAACACTAGTCAAATTTATCATCTATATTGTAGCAATGGTTATTAATGAAAACTGTAGCCGTCATAGGCCTATGTATTGTTGAATGAAAAATAACAACTGGTAAAATTATCCCTAACCTAAAGTAATGGTGCAGTGTGATATCATTTAACAAGGCTCATTCCTCCATCATTCACAAACATCTATATATCTCATTTAAAGTGTTTAGTGTATAGAATGAGTTGTATGTGGGGTTATTATAGCACACTATGGCCATGCTCATGAAGGGAAACAGGACAGCTGCATTTGTGTAATAGTGAAGCCATCTGCTGGAGAAACAGAGCAACAGCAGCCTAAACAGCAGAGTAGAAGTACAGTAAAATCAGACATATTGTGAAATATTATTACTATTAAAAAATAACTGTTTTCTATGTGAATATATGTTAAAATGTAATTTATTGCTTTGATCAAAGCTGAATTTTCACCATCATTACTCCAGTCTTTATCATCACATAATCCTTCAGAAATGATTCTAATATGATTTGCTACTCAGGAAACATGTATGATTATTATCAATGTTGAAAACAGTTTTGCTACTTTATAATTTTGTGTAAACTGTGATGCATTTCATTTTTCAGGATGAACAAAAAACAAAACAAAAAACAGCATTTATTTGAAATAGAAATCATCAGTATTGTCAATAAATATTTGTTTATTTAATCTTGTTTTTGTTGTTGTTTACTTATTAATTTATCATTCTCATTATTAGTATTATTATATAATATTTATTTAAATAATAAAGCACATTTACCTTGTGTTTCCTTGTTTATGTTATACTTATCTACTTCATATTTTTGTGTAAATGTTTATACATTCTTTTTCCAAGATATTTTTTCATCAATAGAAATTTACTATAACAAGTCTTTACAGTCTTACAGTCCCCAAACCATTGAATGATCCCCTTCTAATGCACTTTGATGGAAAGTTGGACAAAATCAGTCATTTTTCAGCATTAAAATACTCTAAGATAGCTCTTCCATTATTGTAGTCAAAAACAAGGTATTATCACAGTTCTTTCTGTGGGTAACTCCTGCGCCGGATGTGAACAGGTTTTAGAGGAGTTGAGAGTTGAGACAGTGGGTCTCCAGCTGTGTGTGACTGCTGTCAGTAGATGGCGCTGCAGTCCTCCGTCTGTCTCTCATTACATGCAGCTCAACGGGTGCCGCGGGACACAGAGACGAGGACCAGAGGGTGAAGAGGACATAAACACTGTTTTTGAAGCGGTCCCTGAGAGGGGAACATGGCTGTTCATATAAACTGCTGAGAACAGCCCTGCTCTCTCTCTCTCTCTCCCTCTCTCTCTCTCTCTGTGTGTGTGTGTGTGTGAGAGAGAGAGAGTGAGAAACCCGTTCACACACACTCTGTGCCTCTGCATTAGGATGAATTTATTGCCCTTTTGTTTATATAGCGCTTTAATCAGTCTAGATTGTGACATAGCAGCTCAGTGTTAAACAGGAACATGTTTGCTGATTACATTAGAAAACAGTCTGTTTATCACTTAAAGTCAGTTCATTGTTGATTTAGTGATGTCATCATCCATCTCAATGTTGCCTGAAATTGTGTCCCCAACTAAGCAAGCCAAAGGCAACAGTGGCAGGTCGTGATGTCTATCTGTGTGTGTGTGTGTGTGTCCCATACAAGGGAGATAATTGAAATCCAGAAAGTCTGGCAGTAATTCGATAAGATGGAGCAGCACTAGGTCTCTCTCTCTCTCTCTCTCTCTCTCTGTGTGTGTGTGTGTGTGTGTGTGTGTGTGTGTGTGTGTGTGTGTTGAACTGAAATCTGAGCAGTAGTAATTAATGTAAGAATGGACAGCTCTGAGAACACCCTTCTTTAAGAGATCTGTCTCTCTCAATAACATGCCACAAAAATAGGTTACAACTCATGGAAGCTGCCACAAACATGTTCAGATCATATGGGAAATACACAAGCAGCAAGTATTCTTAATTTTAATTCATACATCCCTTGGGTATAAGTCTGAATTATATTGTTATTTATGCATTTTTACATTGACGTTTTAAGGATAATTAAGCACATTTTCCTCAATTCCACTTTCCACTTGATTTTATATTAATTCATTCATGCACCCTTTTATTTTTTTTTATTTTTTTTAATATATTTAATATATTTAATATATATTTAATATATATGTAATTCTATTTAATTAAATATATTTTCTCCAAAAAAGGATTGATTCATTATTTCATTCTAATGTATTTGTTTTTATTTTATATTCATTTATTTATTCAATTGATATTTTTGTTTTATAAAGAAGTCAGTATTTATTTCATTAATTTACATTGTTTACTTGTTTTTATTTATTTTAATTGAAGTATTTATTCATTATGGCTGCATCTGTTGTGATGCCTGTTAACGGTTCACTAAGGGTACCATAGAGTTAAATGGACAATAAATGGAGGACGTTAAATGCCATATTTTATTTTTATTTCATTGTTCCCAAGCCAATAAAGTGCAGAGGGCTCACAGGTGAAAAAAAAAATAAAATAGAAAAAGTTCAACATGGAAAAATCCTACTTTAAAAAAAAAAAAAAACCTTGGTTCAGGTATAACAATGATTCACTACTTCTCAATAACTACTGCATTCACTGTCATTACCAGAGAATTTATACACATGGGTTCAACCATTTCTCAGAAGCCGTAATATCACATGGAAATCATATGAAGTATTAACACATACAAATCAAGTAACACTATTTCCTTCAATCCATCAAATATCAATAGCACAATATTCCATGACTTCAATTCAGCAATAATTATAAAAGTAAAATACAAAAAAAACTCATGAACAGTTTCCAACCCTTTCCACACATACATGGTATCTCCCAATCCCCATGATGCAACACAGCAAAGGTATAAAAAGGCTGACAAAAGTCTCTTCGGGTCTTTTCTCAGTTCAAGATGGCCTCCTCCATGTGTGCTGATCCAGGTGATAGCCAACAGTTTATAGGAGACACTTCAATGTCCACTGGTTTTAGTGTTCAGGGCCAGTCTAGTTACAGATGTGTAAATGTGTGGGTATCGTCCGTCTCTACACCTCGCTGACACATCAAGGTAAATAAAGAGGTTTAAAACCCAAGAATGTGTTCATGTGTTCATGTGTTAATGCTTAAAAAAAGACCAGGCAGAGGGAACAGCTCTGTGACAATGCCTCGAGTCAAAAAAGAAGTGACATCTTATATCAGATTCCCACGCTTTTATTGCTGAACACATTAACTGTGGTAGGAGCTGGGTGGTGTGGTTACTATTATATATCTGTCTGTCTATCTATCTGTCTTTGTTTCTCTGAGGCCTGTCTCTGTTAAAGTGAGAATCCCGTTCGTGTGAGCTCCACACACTGCAGGAGGCTCATGTTCAAGTGTGTGAAGCAGTTTCACGTTGAATGGCTGTAGTACTGACATGTTCGAGAGAGAGATGGAGGTTTTCTGGTGGTTTGGGGTTTATTTGTGAAGACTCCGCACTCACCGTGAATCAGTTCTGCTCTTCTTCAGTCACGTGAATGATCAGGATACTTGTGTTTGGGTGTTTCTGATCCTGCGGTGTAATGCCAGATGCTCAGTATTAACAGTCCTGCATTAGACCCATGAATGTGTTTCTGTTTAATTACCACAAGTTCTAGTGTCCGCATGAATCTTCATCGTCTTACACACATGCTGACACTGTGTGTGTGTGTGTGTGTGTGTGTGTGTGTTGAGACGGGGCCGATGACAGAATCGATGCGGTCCAGCCGTGAATCTGTCTTTTATTACAGTAATATGATTCTCATCGATGAAACACTTTTTCATAATGGCCTTCAGGGCTTCAGCTGTGTACTTCTCATCACGTGAACTTTTTTTTAAATTATTATTTCAGTTGTAAATCCTAATCATTGTCATTTATTTAGTATTTAAAATGCAATAATCATAGTGATGTTGTGTTGCCTTGTATGAAATGGCAGATGTGGGTTATTGAAAGTGTATAGTTCAGGTCTGTTTTATAAACTCCTCCTGCTCACACGTGAGAAACATCTATGATTAAAATCCTACGAATATACCGTATTAATATTTAACATGAATGCTGGTAGGGTTATGATTTTACAACCTGGTGCATCTTCTGTCTCTGTGTGTGTGTGTGTGTGTGAGAGAGAGAGAGAATCTCCTCAAGTAACCTGCAGACCGTGACCCAGTTTGACTTTCTGAAGTAGCTGGAAGTGTTTCTGCAGCTCCAGATAAATTTGGGGCGTCTTGTTGTCAAGTGATGATTTCCACATGATGTATTTTTAATCAGTTAGAGGAAATGTGTTTCTGTGTGTGTTTTATAATTATTTCAGACTAGTTTTGTTCATGAAGATGGCTTCTGCATATGACAATTCTCTTTGCAGTCATTTTTAAATTCATTCCTATTAGCAAGTGGTGAGTAGTTCACTCGCAATTGAAAATTGGCTGAAAATATACTCTCTGTCAGCTGTTTGGACTCTCATTCTGACGGCACCCATTCACTGCAGATCATCCACTGCTGAGCAAGTGATGCAATGCTACATTTATCCAAATCTGATGAAGAAACAAACTCCTCTCCATCTTGGGTGGCCCGAGAGTGAGCACATTTTCAGCAAATTTGAACTTTCAGGTGCTCTATTCCTTCAAGCGTCTGTCAGATGGTGAAGTAGGGTTGGATCAGTACTCTTCGTCCTATTCTCAGTGTGTTTTGTGCATTCAGGAGAGCAGTGACCCAATCAAAATAGCAATGCTCAAAATATATGGCACACATAATGCAGGCAGAAATTATATAATGCAATTCAATTGAAATACAATTTGAACACATGGTCTTGTGTGTTAAGGATTGGTCTGGCATGAAAATAGCGTCAGTAGATGTGCATTTGAATGATCATGTGACACTGAAGACTGGAGGAATTAATGATGCTGAAAATTCAGCATTTCATCACAGTAATAAATTACATTTTAAAATACATTCACATAGACAATTGATATTTTAAATTGAAATAATATCTCCCAATTTTACTGTATTTTTGCTCCACTAAATGCATCCCTGGTGAGCAGATCAAAAATATTTCAGAACATTAGCGACTTTAAACTTCTGGGAAGTGTTGCAAATAATTCTGTGTATGTGTTTTAAAGCACCTGATTTATTCCTGCTGTGTGTGTGTGTGTGTTTGTTTCAGGATCAGGACCGGTGTGTGTGGAGACACGGAGACCTGGTTCATAACGCCGCTCGGTTCATGGATCCTCCCCTCAGGACAGGTCAGTGAGGAGAGCAAGCACTGCTGCGTTTGCATGAACACTTCTGTTGCTGCTCCGTTTCTTTCTGTAAGACGGATCAGCTAATATCCGCTCGGCCCTCCGGGGTGTTCAGGGTTCTGCATGTTTGAGTAATTGATGAATAGTTGTGAATATCTGGACAGTCTTCGTTTTGTCCTTCTCGTCGGCTGCTTAATAACTGTAAATAGGCTCCAAATCTCCCTGCTTTCTTTGCTTAAATCGGACTAACAAGGTTATTTTTAAATTAAGCACATTTATCAAACCACCAGGAGCTTGTTTGCAAACTTAAGTGGTTATTACTTGGCCTCAAAACCCAATTAAACCCACTTTTATGCACACACTTGCTTTCTCTCATGCACTTTCTGTTTTTAAGGGCATTTGTTGTTGCCTTTATTTCTACAGTAAGAAAGAAGCTTGTTTTGATTTTATTAATTAGTTAATTGAGTCAACTAGCAATGTCACCATAGTTTAGTAGTAATGAAATTTCACAATAATTTTCTCTACTTTCACAGCAAAACATGGCTATTTTTGTGAAGTAAAACTAAAACAATTAAAAAAAACCATTTTAATTACTTGAAATAAAATAGACGTAATAACATACTCAAGCATCTTTAAACTTATTTTATTTCAGCTAGTTGTAAGGCAACATTTCTCATTTTTGATTTAAGTTGAAATTACTGAAACTAAATAAACTAAAACTTAACAAAATCCACAATATATAGACATAAATAAATGCACTTAAAAATTGACAAAAAACACCACAAAACTAAATTTAATCTAAAAACAGAATAAATAAATAAAAGTGCATGCTAATAATATTTGCTTGTATAATTAAGCAAGTTTAATCTAATTAAACTGTCAGATATGAAATGACAAAGCACAGAAAATTACTGAACTAACTAAAATTAAAATGAAACAAAATATAAAAATGAAATTGAACTATGAATGTTTACAAAAAAAGGTTAAATTTTACAAATACTGTATTTAATTGTATGCATTTCTCAATTGAGTATTGCTTCATTAATTACGCAATTAAATTCACAGCAATGAAATATGACACACATCGACATTATTACCAAAAACTTATTAATTGCATAAAAACTAAATGATAAACTGAAATAAAATGGAAAAAAATGAGAATATTAAAATAAGATTTAATTCAAAATTAATAACAAATTATAAATCATTAAATGTATTTTGAATATTAATGCTCATATTCTAAACTGCCTGCATTTCTCAAGTAATAATGCAAGTAAACCGTCAGTAATGAAATGTATTTAAACTGCAGTGTAAGTGCAATAACGGCGTCAAACAGAGTTCACCGTATCTGTTTTTAATCTGTTTGGGATGGAAGTGACGGCGTGTCTGACATCTCTTCTGCTAACTGCACTGCATTATTGTATTAAGAGAGATCCCAGCTAGAAGCTACAGAAGCTTGATTTCATGCATCGTTTATTATGAAGCGTGTTGGGAGGCAGTTCCTAATGGACTGAAAATACATGTCGCATTTTCTGCTGCTGCAGGAACGGGTTAAGTGCTTACGATAGGAGCGCATGCCTGCAGTGTGTGTGTGTGTGTGTGTGTGTGTCAGGGCAGATGGTGTTGAATATCTGTCAGCAGGCAGCAGAGCTAGATTTATATTCTTGTGTTGTATTGACTGCTGTGTTTATAAGGAAACTCCAGCGTTTACTCATTACACTGAAGCAGCCTTGCCTCTCACACACACACACACACACACACACACACACACACACACGCGTACAGAGGAAACCTCGAGTTCATAGATGACTCATGGTAGAATCAGCTTTGTCTCACAGGTTTCTTCTCAGTTGTTTTTGTATGTTATTTATTAAAAATGTAATTTACTAAAAGCATTCATTCATTTGTTCATTTACTAAAAGCAAATGCTTGAATTTTGTTCACTTATAGAAGTGCAGTGTCTTGTAATAGTTTTGGCAAATGTGATTTGTGTTTTCAGCTCTGATTTGAATATTTGACCAGAAGTCTCCATATTTACTCTTAACTCAGCACAGAAACCATGATCAACTCAGAGGATTCAATGTTCAATGTCCTGAATCGAGCGCTGTGTCATCCTGTTCTCTCTCTCTCTCTCTCTCTCTCTCTCTCTCTCTCTGTGGATGGAGAGCCGTGCTGATGGAGGGGTTTTCTCTCTCGCCCATTAGAGGGCCTCATAAATCTGCTCTCACAGTCACTGCAGCACTGAGACTGAGAGACTTTCTGATTCAGCTGAAAGCTTTCTCTCTCTGTTTTTATTTGGAGGAGGCAGAGAGATGGAGGGAAACCCTGGTGGTGTTCCTCACGTACACACGGGTGAATCTCTCTGAGTCAGTCACACAGGGCTGCTGTCTGAGGAGTTCATTCAGCTATTCAGCGTTTTCTTCGCTGCTGAAGTGCAATAAAAACACAAATAAAAAAAC